>NC_056743.1:68629484-68669484 GCF_019279795.1 Protopterus annectens
GCCAGGTAATCCTATGGGCTAGGCTTGTAAAGGCTCCATGGTCATTAGCCTAGTACACACCTATGAACCTATATATATCAAATAGCATGCAGTTATGTACAAATGTACACTGAGTGGTGATTTATTTATTTATTTAATGTATTTTCATTTGTTACCCAGGTTGGTCCAACTGAGCCAAAGGCCCATTTTCAGTGGAGACCTGAGGAGAAAACCTCTAGTTACAAGTACAGGCATGCCAAAAAAAAGCAGTAATTAATACAGAGACTAAAAATTAAATAGTAATATTCACAAGAAACATTTACATAAAATGAAATCAACAAAGACAAACTATTTACATATAAGTTTCAAAAAATCCAATACAGTAGCAGCAGGATAAACCCTGAGTAGGAATATTTATAAGAACCTGATTGTAGATATACTGTAAATTGGAGTGTTAGAAGGGCAAGAAATAAAGGCGGATACAAAAGAGAGAAAAACTTAAAGTAATCTAAAGTAGAATTTAGGAAGAAATAAGTTAGAGTTCAGCTCGGAGTTTGGCAAGGGCAGGCCCAGGTGTTACGAAGGTAGTGTTTGAGTTGTAGTTTGAAATGGAACTTATGGGGGATACTTCTAATTTTAAGTGGAAGGGAGTTCCAGGTGTGAGCTACAGAGTATTTATATAGGGATTTACTTATATTTTTTGATGGTTTGTAAGTGTCAAGATGTTTTTCAGATGTATGAAGCTGATGTCAGGGGTTATATGGAGATACAGTATTAGAGATGGAAGGACAGGAAGCGGGATTATAAAGAACTGAGTGTGTGATATGCAGTTGAAAAATAAACAATTGTTTAGGGAATTCAGGCCATTGTAATGATTTAAAGGCGAGGCAATGGTGGGATTTGTAGGGGAGATTAGAGGCGAAAATAGCTATTTTATTGTATGTTTGCTGTAGTTTAGAGAGAAGTGAAGACTGAAGGTTAGTAAAAACTGGAGCTATATACAAAAGACAGGGTAATAGGTTCATAGGTAGGTACTAGGCTATCTGTCCGAATGCATTTATAAGCCTAGTTGGCTTTCGCCACCCCCTTAGATTAGTTCCCTGTGCCTTGGTCCAGCAGAGCCATTGAAGTGATCCCTAGGGTAAACTTTGTTTCCCATCCACTCGTCATGGTTTCTCTTGAAGAGGGTTAGCGAGGAGCTTTGCCTAATGTAGATTGGAATCTTGTTCCAGAGCATGGGAAGTCTCTGGGACAGGAATCTATCCCTCCAGCACATCCTATTTATTGTTGTGGTGAGGTTTAGATCCCTGGAGCGTGTGGCTCGAGGAGATATGGTTTTCTTTAGGTGGAGCATGTCCATCAATTCTAGGTTGGACATGGCCTTGTATGTCAGGCAGAGATCACCTCTGAGTAGGCGGTATGCAACCGAGTACAGCTGAAGCTTCTTCAGTCGAGCTGCATAGGGCATCTGCTTGAGGCCAGTGATCCTCTTGGTGAGGAACTTCTGTGGTCTTTCCAGTTGTCGCAGGTGTCTTGTAAGGTACATCCCAAATGGGGCATTGTACTCTATGATGGGTCTGATGAGTGATGGGTAGAGGGGCCAATGACCTCTTTCGATCTGGATGCAAACCCTTTTCTGATTAGGTGGGCCACATAGAAGGATTTTCTAACCACTTTGGCAATGTGATTATCAAAGGAGAGGTTACTATTTACTTGGGTCCCCGGATCCCTTATTACGTCTTCCATATTTAGGGGGCTACCACCTATGTGGTAGTTTGTGGGTACTTTGTTTTTTCCAAAGGGGATGACTATGCACTTTTTGGCATTTAACTTGAGACCATGGTTTAGACACCAGGTATCTGTCTCAGTGAGACCCTTTTGGAGGATGTCTGTGTCAGACAGAAAGTCAATTATAGCCCCTAATTTGCAGTCATCTGCGAACTTGGTGAGCCATAGTCCTCCTGTGCTTGCCTGTACCTCTGAGAAGTATATGCCAAACATGAGGGGTCCTAGGACTGAGCCCTGGGGAACATCACTTGTAACCGGTTTAGAGTCAGACCTAGCTCCTGCAACTCTTACCATGTGGGTTCTGTCCATGAGCCAGTTGGCAACCCATCTCATGACATAGGGGTTTATGTTCAGGCTGGTGAGCTTGTCTATAATACCTGAGTGGGGAATAGTGTTGAAGGCTTTTGCGAGGCCTAGGTAGGCTGTGTGGACCACCTTTCCCTTGTCTATAGCCTGGGTAACTGTCTCAAAGAAGTCCACCAGGGTTAGAAGGCATGATCTGCAGCAGCTGGAGAGGCCACAAAAGTTCCTCACCAAAAGGATAAAGGGTCTCAAACATCTGTCCTATGCTGCCCGACTGAAAGAACTCCAGCTCTATTCAGTCGCACGCTTGCTCAGAGGTGACCTTTGCCTAACATACAAGGCCATGTCAAACCCAGATTTGATGAATATGCTTCACCTCAAAAAATCTAGATCCGTCAGAGCCACAAGGGCGGGAGACTTAAACCTCGACACGGCTATTAATAGGACGCGCTGGAGGGATAGATTCATCACCCAAAGACTCCCTATGCTGTGGAATAAAATCCCGGTATATGTGAGGCAGAGCACCTCGCTGGCCTTGTTCAAGAGAAATCTTGACCAATGGATGGGAGATCGCAGATATACCCCAGGGATTACCTCAGTGTCACTGCTCAACAGAGGCACAGCAAAATAATGGGTATAGTTCCCCATACTAAAGGGGTGGCGTAAGCCACAAAACTATGGGCTAGGCTTGTAAATGCCCTCGGGCAGATAGCCTAGTATGAACCTATGAACCTATGAACATATGAATCTGCTCTTAACAAAGCCGAACTGGGTTGGGTCCAGTGTTTAGAGGTTTCCAGTGTCTCTGTTAATGAGATCCATGATGATGCGCTCCATAGCTTTGCATACCAAGCTAGTCAGGCTTATAGGGTGATAGTTGCCGGGGTCCATTGTGGCTCCACCTTTGTGGAGCAGAATAACCATTGCTGTGCGCCACTCTGTGGGCATGTAGCCTGTGGAGAGGCTGAGTTTAAACAGTGTGTTTAGGTGAGGGGTTAGTTCATCTTTGAGCTCATGTAGGACGCAGCCTGGGACACCGTCCTGTCCTACTGATGCTGTGTTTTTGACTTTGGAAAGGGCTGTTTTAACCTGAGTGTCTGTGATTTCAGGGGCACTACATTCTTCTGGTATAGTTATGGGCCCTTTGGGGGGTGAGAGGGGGGTGAAGTTTGCACTGAACCTGCCTGCCAGGATGTTGTCTATATCTGTCAGTTCCATGTATTTTGTGCCATTCTGCACTAACTCCAAGCAGATCTGAGAATTGCCACTTTGATTCTTGACATAGCTAAAGAAAGCCTTGTGGTTATCTTTGGAGTCCATGGCAATTTTTCTTTCGAAGCTAGCCTTGGACGATTTTATGAGGAAACGTAGTTTCTTGCTGATACTGATCAGGGATGTCTTCCCTTCTTGGGATTTTACTCTTTTCTATACTAGTTTCCTCCTTCTATTGTATAGCTTGTTTATGGCAGGGGTCCACCAGACTGGTTTCCTTTTCTTGGAGGAGTGAGTCTTGGTTTTGTTTGGGATAGCATGATCCATGCATTCTTGTAGTGCATTAGTAAAGGATTTTGCAGCTTGGACAGCATTATCTTTTAGCATGGGGGCTTTGAAACTTCCCACCTTGGTCTTAAGTAACGTGAAGTTTGCTTTTGAAAAGTTTTTCACGGTGGTTTCTTTGACTGGGGGTGGTGGCGGAATGTGGATCTCCAGAGTGATTAGTTTATGGTCAGATCTAACCAGCGAGGGGTTGACTTCTGGTGTGGAACACCGGTCGCCCATGTTGGTGATGACCAAGTCCAATATGTTGTCACCTCTGGTGGAAGTGTTAACCAGTTGATCCAGGGTGTTTGAATTTATAAATTCTAGGAAATGTTGGGCCAGGGAGTTCGTACTTGAGTAGTTCTCCCAGTTAATGTTTGGATAATTGAAATCACCCAATATCAGGGTGTTTAGTAGGACCTTTATGTTTCCCAGTGTTTCCAGGAATGCGGAGTGGAGGTCCTGGGACATGGTGGGTGATCTGTAGCAAGCTATAATTTGAATAGTAGTTTCGCCCATAGTTAGTTGCACGTGGATGATCTCTGAAGCATCGTGCTGTGCCACTAACCTGGAGGTGTGGGTATCCTTGATGAATATGGATACTCCCCCGCCTTTTGTATTTCAGTCTGGGTTTTGTGGCCAAAATGTATGGTATGAGTTGTAGCCTGGTAGTGCTGGGGTGCTCTCTGGAGCCTTAAACCAGGTTTCTGTTACTGCACATATATCGATTTTCTCCATACTGAGGAGTCCCTCGAGTGCATGCATTTTGATGTTTAGACTTCTGGCATTGAGCAGCATTACCCTCAGTTTTTTGTTACTTGTGCTATTTATGGTGGTGGGTTTGTCTTTTGAGCCTTGCCTAAAAAAGGCACTATGGCGGTGGCAAGAGCCTTGGCCAGTATTCGAAAGCCTAAGGGTGACAGGTGCAAGCTGTCTCTAGCAAAGCAACATGGCTTGTCGAGCATGTCATCCCAGGCTGCCAGACACTGGATCCCCTTTGAATGACACCAGAAGCTTAGCCAATTGTTGAAATTGATAATTTTTTCTCTATACCGTGGTATCATTCTTGGTGAGGGCAGGATGCTACTCAGGGTCAGGGTCATACCAGCCTGGGCTATGTGATCAGAGAGCTCCTCCATGTCTCTTTACATGTAGTCCAGGGAGGTACGGCAAAGGTCATTCACACCAACATGGACAATGACAGAGTCATATTTGTACTTGTTCTGGAGTGACCTGAGTGCTTGTGTTATGTGGCTGATCCTGGCACCCGACAGGCAACTAACAGTAACCTTCTCCTTTTTCAGCCTAATGAGTGGGACATCAGTGTGCCTGACTATAGAAGCACCTATTACTAGTGTGTTGGGTATGTTATTTTGCCTTAAGGGCTGTGATTGTGTGGCACACTGGTTTTGTGAAGTATGTGTTTCATGGTTTGTGTTGGGGGGTGGAGGTTGCTTGGATGTCTGCTTTGGAGGTCTCTATTGCTTTTGCAAATTTTTATTTAGACCCTCCGAGTATGTTTTTGTGTATTTATGTGTGTTTTTTGCCAGTGCTGGTTTCATAGGTCTATGTGAGACTGGTGGTGTGATGTAAGTAATTCCCTTCTCCTCTTGACTGCCTGGTCCAGTCTTGGGTTGAGAGAGCTTAGCCTCCAGTTTGGCTGTATAATTGCATCTCTCGCATGTATTAGTGTTTGGTGGAAGGAGGAGAGGATTGTCTGTGTATGAGGCAATTGTAACATTGCCTCAAAATGCCCAGATTCACCAGTTGGACTGGAGAGTACACCTGAAACTGCCCTTTGGACATGCCTGGATAGGTACAGTGAACTGTTTTACTGATTGGCTGATAAGGCTGAATAGAGAGCCTTGTCCTTCTCTACAGTATAGGGGGGTCTAGTGCTAAGGTTTATTAGTGCTTGCTATGAGTTTTGGGCAAGTGCAGGGATGAGAAGTGAATGATTTGAGTGCTTAAGTTGAACGTTTGTCTAGTTCCAAGGGAAAAATTGAAGAGTAGACTTTGTGAAGCCAGGAATAGTTATACCCTAACTAACTGGTGCTGCCCGGCATGCAAAACCACGCAAATGTGGGTTTTATAGCAGGGAAATTTGTGTGTTAGGCAGAATTAGCTAAAGGCAGCAAGAAAATGCAGAAAAATTATACTTAATCACTCCAAAGTCTTTTGTTTGTCTCTCTGCTGCTGTAGAACTCTGCAGGGCACCAGGCAGGAGTTTGCTGAGCTGTATACTAGCACAAAAACCTTGCAAATGTGGGTTTTATAGCAGGGAAATGAAAGAGATAAAAATTAGCCCAAAATGGCCAATAAACTACTAATTTCTGGGCTGAAACCACTCCTCCAGGGACAGATAGGCTGCTCAAAGCTCCCTCTCTCACAGTGAACAGAGAAACTTCCTTCTATCCAAGTAAGGTATGGGCAAACACAGAAACTTATAACACAGCCCTGAATTCAGCACTAACCTGAAAACTGGGCTAAACTAGCTTAGAAAGGTGGGAAAACAAGTATTTTATTTTGTTTTTTTTTTTTTCAGAAAATAAAGCAGATACAATCAAAAAAGCACTTTAAATGCACAGAAATGACTATCACACTTGAGTGTGTAGCCTACAACAGTTAAACAGGTAATTTAAACACAAAAATGACTTTGTTAAAGTGCAGGCAGTAAAATAAGTACAATATGTAGCTGAAACAGGGCCAGGGGGGTTTGGTGGAGGATGAAAGCAGTTTGTGGTTACGGTACATGAGACCTAGTTTCTGGTGTTTTTGTTTCTATGCAATGATGGATATGTAGCTAGAAAACCAGCTTAGAGAGGGGATGGAGAGATGAAGGTCATATAGTTTAGTTAACAGTTTAGAGTGAGACAGTATCAAAAATTTTGGAGAGGTTGAGGAATAAACAGGAAACTATTAGGTTGTTGTCACGGGCTTCTGCTACTGTTTGGGTGAATGAGAGTAGAGCTGTTGCTGTACTGTGGTGAGGTCTGAAGCCGTGTTGGGTGGGAGTAAGAAGGTTATTATCTAGCAGGTGTTTAAGTAGCTGAGTGTGGACAAACTTTTCCAGAATTTTGGAAAGGGGAGATAGTATAGCAATGGGACGATAGTTAGATTGGTCAGTGGAGTTTCCTCCTTTGTGAAGAGGGATTGTGTAGAAGGATTTCCATACATCTGGGACAAGAGATTCAGTAATAGAATGATTAATAAGGACAGACACAGGGTAAGCAATAGTATTGGCAGCCATTTTAAGAACATAGGAAGGTAGATTGTCAACATAGGGAGAGCATGGCTTAAGTTTATTTAGTTGGGATTTGAGGAAGGCAATGGGAACTGGTTGTAGGGAGAATGTATTGGAGGAAGGAGGACTGGGATGTAAAGGTAGAGAGGAGACAGTAGAGCTATTTGGAGTTAGTTTTTGGATAGTTTCAATAAAGTAATTATTTAAAAGAGCAGCAGTCTCTGAGGCAGTATTGAGAGGAAACGGGTTGGGGGTAGGAGGATTACCAGGGTGGAGGATTTTATTTATGGTAGCCCAAAATTTTTTAGGGTTGTTGTGTGGGCTGCTTTGATTGGAGGCAAAGAAAGTTTGTCACTAATAACTACTTTTTTTACACCTGTTTCTAAGTTCCTTGTAGTGTTGGTGTAAGGGAGGAGTTTTATTTCTGGCCCAAGTTTTCCAGGCAGCATCTCTCTGATGCATGATACAGCGTGTTTGCTTAGTTAACCAGGGAGCACATTTTGATCTTACCCTGATTTTCCTGGAAGGTGTCATGGAGTTTAGTACATCGAGAAATAGCATATTAAAAGAGGTTGCAGCATCATTAAGGGGGACGTTTTTAAGGAAGGACAGTTTATGTTGGACAAAGTGGAGATGAAATTGTTTGGCTTGAAGTGAGTCAGATCACAACATTCTCTGTAAAGGTGTTCTTTGGGAGGGTGTTGGGAGTATCTATGGATATAAATAGGGGAATGGTCACTTAGAGAGTTAGGGAGAATGCCGGGGTTATAGTAGAGATGAGGGTCAGAAGTAAGGATCCAGTCTATTAAAGATCCTGAAGTAGAGCTTCTGTTGGACCTGATAGGGGAAGATATTGGTGGAAGCCATACAGACTGAGACTATGAGTAGGACATGAGGAAGAAAGAGTGGTCCAATCTATGTTTACATTGCCAAGTATAATGGTGTCATAAGGAAAGTTAAGAGTGAGCCAGAAGAGAAAGGTTTCAAGGATAAGGATGTTGTCCCCTGGGGGGATGTAGATGGATACAATGGCAATTTTTTTATAGCGGGTAAGGTGACAGTTTACTATTAGTATTTCAGCAGGAGCAAAGCTAGGTATGGAAAGTGAGAGTATTGAGAGATTAAGTTGGTCGGAGTAGAGGATAGCAACACCTCCACCTCTTTTAATTGCTCTGTCTGTGTGGGAGATATTGTAGACTGGGGGGAAGATTTCTTAGTTAGAGATGTGAGGTTTTAACCAGTTTCTGACAGGGTTAAGATGTGGGAGGAGTTGAGGTCAACCTGTGAGTGCAAGTCTGTAGTTTTGTTAATGCTTTGGATATTTAGAGAGAAAATAGTTAAGGATTTAGGAGATGGACTGTGGATATGGGACATTGTCGAGGGGGTTGAGGTGGGGGTGTTTGTTTGTAAGAGGTGGTGATGGGTGGTCCTGGGTTAGGGTGGATGCCACCATCCAGGCATAGTGCATCAGTGAAATCAGTCAGTAAGGAGAGTAGGCCAAGTGTACATGGAGTTATGGGTTTTGTAAATGTGGAAAGTGAAACATTAGAATAAATTTTAATTGAGTAGTGGGTGGTAGGAGAGATAGGAAATAGGTGGGGAGAGACTAGAAGTGTGTGAGGGTAGTTATGTGGGGGTTCCTATCAGTTCGTCAAAACTTCAGCAGTTCGAACACCATATGATCGAACTGTGAAGTTAAAAAACTGATTCTCGCAAAGCCGCGGAGCACCAAATTCTTTCCCAGGGAAAGAATTCGGTGGGCCGTTTCTGTAGCTTCGCTATTTTCAGCACTGTGGTGGATAGTTACAGGCCGGGTTTAGGTAAGTGTGCGATTGTGCGGACATTAGGGTTAGGGCGCGGGTTAGGTGAGTTAGGGTTAGGGCGCGGGTGAGGTGGGTGTGCGATAGTGACAGACCTTAGGGTTAGGGCGGGATAGGTGAGATAGGGTTAGGGCACGGGTCAGGTGAGTGTGCGATAGTGACGGACCTTAGGGTTAGGGTTTGGGTAAAGGTAAGTGGATAGATAGTGGTGTATGTACAGTTTAGTGTAGGGTTAGATGTAGGATTTTAAGTGTGTGTGTGTGGATTGCTGCTTTTTTGGTGTGCTTGTGTTGTGTGTGTGTTTGTTGGAACAGCGATTTTTTTTCCCTGGGAAAAAATCACTGTTCTAAGCCTTCAATGTTTTTGCACTTCGAGGTTAGAAGTTCGAACATATGGTGTTCAAACTTCTGCCATTTAGTTGAAGTGATATAGAACCGTTATGTGGGTGGTAGTTGTTTGAGAGAGTTGGTGTTGATGCTATGTAATGTAGAGGTATATGGTATGATGTAGATAGTGGTAGTAGGAGGAGAAAGGGGATAAGAAGGTGGTGAGGTGACATAGTAGGGAAGATGTTTGGTGAATGTTAGCAAGAGCAGTAAGGTGTGGTAGGTTTAAAGAGGGATAGGTGATTGATGGACTAGGGGAGTAAGGCAAATTTGAGAGGATGAGATTATGGGAGGGTATATGAAATGAATATGTACAGGCAAATGGTGAGTCACAGACACACATAATGTGATCATGCTACTGGAGACATACCACTGTAGACATCATGCAAAAGACTGCACAGTGACATGCAAATAAGCATCAGCATGCTAATGGCAGCAATCTTATATGCAACTGATGAAATGAAACATTGCAGTGTGAGTCATAAATGTATAAAAGTAGCACAGTGAGTCATGGAGATAATGCCAAGATTTCCAGTGTACAGAAGCTTCACTCAGATTAAGATGCCAGGAGTAGAATTAGCATTGGTTATTGGCTGCTATCAAATCATTGTCTGTGATGTTGCACATTATCACAACCATCTATATCACAGATAGTCCACCAGTAGCTAACATACCATCTGCTCCATGTCCAGAATATTGTCAGCCATCGCTGTCTTAATAGAGACAGGGAACTTAGTAGACATGCCTCCCTCACATGGAATCAAGGGGGATAGAAGGAATGTCTTTCTCAATGGACACAAACATTGTGTAGCATTAACCAGCTTTGCTGTGGAGACTTTTCGGCATCTTACAGTGGGCTCTTTTTCATGGGCATCAGCCTCATAAATCAAGTGGCTGTTCCTTAGCATGATGTTGCAGCATGTGAAGGTATTTGATTTCCACAGACAGCAGAGGAGAGGAAAGGGGTGGGTTCATATTACGTTATTGAAAAATAACATAATCAAACCATCAAAACTTTGAAATGGCAGCATTTCGAAGCTTGTATTGTGGGGGGCTATGCCCCCCCACACCCCCTACTAAATATATATTCCAACTCCGAGATCCTCTACAGTGAGGAAAGGGCAAATATTCCAATCCTCACTTTACTGCGATCCCACAATGCGATCTTCGAAATGCAGCCATTTTGAAGTTTTGATGGTTCAATTACATTATCTTTCGATAACATAATAGGAACCCGAGAGGGGTGAACCACAGGCAATCCATTACCCTGAGGTCCAGGGTGACTCACCAATTTCTGTTCACACTGCCAGGCAATGTGCCTTACATCATCCAGGTAGTTCCCATGATTCTATAGCTAGCACAAATGCAATCTATACCAGTGTTTCTTCGCGCTAACTTACAATAGGGTCACCTAACTCATAGGCACACATCTTTGTCAGCCACAGAGTTCTCATTATGCCGTTTCCTTGGAAATAGGCTGCAGGACACTCATAATGGCATCAACTGATATGCATTGCAGGTAATGCAGGATATGCTTTGGAACCATGGCTGATGACCCACATCCATAATCACCAGACCATGGTGAAAATGGCATATGAAAGAACACTTTCACAGACTTGGAACATCACTAAATGTGTGTTTGTACCCATGAAAGCTCACTTCTACTGAAAACATCTGGTGGCACAATGCAGTATGCATGGAGACCTGCAGTAAAATAAATATGGTGCTTACAACCAAACAGACCCAAGGAAGAAGCAGAGGAGGAAGACAAGGTCAGGTGAAGCATTATCAGAAGATCCACTGCAGTGGCACCCATGTTAGGCAGACATGGGTGCAATACCTAGCGGTACTGCTACAGAGGCAGCAGCTAGTCCATAATTGTGGATCAAGACATAGATAACATAAAGGACTGTGATTTGGTCAGTGATCCTAACTGACTTATTATGGGCTTGCCTTGAGGTGAATTTCTTGGCATTTATGTCAAGAACACATAATAAGTTAGGATTGGAGACCCAATCATAATTCTTTAAGTTAGGATTGGAGACCCAACTAAAAAGAAAACTCTCTTGCACCAAAGTCCTCTGACAAGTAGCAAAAATATCCAAGAGTATCCAAAAACAAGCAAGCAGAGAACATCCACGTGGAATAAAATACCATAAAACTTTATTTTCACAGATGAGCGCTTTCAGGCCATATGCCCTTCATCAGATAACATACAATATAAGACCTCACAAATTTAAAATAAGTAACAACCTATCATGTTTCAGTAAATCACCCTTTTTTTCTTAAGGATAGGTTTTAAAGGTATAAAACCATTAATACCAGGTGATCTGGCTGCTCCTAATCTCACTATCCATCTGGTTTCAGCACACTCTGTTTCATTAACCAAATTACCTCCCCTAGTGTTTGGAGTAACAACCTGCATCACCATAAATAAAAATGAATGAGTAGGATTATCTTTTATGTGTAATGCCAAGGCATTATGCTCATTACCGAGTCTAATGTCTGACAAATGTTTATAAATCCTGGTCTTAAACATATTGTTGGTCTTTCCTACATAATATGTATCACATCCTTGACATACAGCTATATATACCAAATTCTTGGTTTTACAATCAGCATACCCTTTGAAAATATACTGCTTATTAGTCCTAGGGTGCACAAACACTTGAGATTGCAAAATAAAACGACAAGCTTTACATTGATGGCATGGGAAAGTACCTTTACTATTAATCTTAATGTTTTTCTTGGTACTGGGTTCCTTGCATAATATATCCTTCAAGTTCTTATTCCTCCTGAAAATACATTTCGGGACATTCCCTAGTTGTACCTTGAGTTCAGGGTCAGTATACAATACTTGCCAGTGACGTTTGATGATGTCACAAATATTACCCACGTCACTGCTATAAGTGAGAACCATCTTAATATCCTCCCTGTCCTTACCTTCAATAGCTGTTTTGTTCTTCCTTGCCATATCCTGCACCCTTCTATTCATCCAGGGTTTAGCTGTATTGTTCCTCTTAAATTTTCTTTGCTCTATTAAGGAACTTATCCTATCATGTTTATAGCCTCTTCCTACTAAATTTTGTTGGAAGCGATCCACTTCCTCATGGAACCTATTGTCCTCACTACATATCCTAGAGATCCTACACACTTGTCCTTTAACTATGTTATCAAAAGTGTGTCGTGGATGCATACTATCATGATGGAGTAAACTATTACGCCAACACTCTTTCCTAAACAGTGAGGTAGTGATCCTCCCCATCACATCCCTTTCCATTCTAACATCTAAAAAGTCTATGGTCGTGGTGGAGTAATGAGTGGTAAATCTGAAAAACTCAGAGTTGTCTTCTAGATATTGAACAAATGCTTCTAACTGCTGTATGTCACCATCCCACAAGAAAAAAATGTCATCTACAAAACGTGCATAGAAACGTAAATATTAAGTCCATGCATGTGTAGAATTGAATATAACCTGATCTTTCCAATACGCTAACACTAGGTTGGCGTAAGAATTGGCACAGGGTGTGCCCATGGCAACACCCTGTTTTTGTCTATAATACATGCCTTGACAATAAAACACGTTATTTTCCAAAACTGCTTTCAACAGTTTACATACACATTGAATTTCATCATTGTTAAACCTAGACTTACAACATAGCAATTGCTCTATTGCATATATTCCATAAATATTATCAATAACAGTAAACAAATTGTTAACACCCAAAGTCACAAACAATAACCCTAACTCATTACTGGTTGACAAATACTCTGAAACAGAACCCAAAAAATGTGCTGTGTCCCTTAAAATCCTTGGAACATCTTCTACTATGGGTCTAAGTGTAGTTTCCACCCAGATGGATATATGCTCTGTGACCCAACCCCTGCCTGACACAATGGGTCTCAGGGGTGGGTCCTTGGCATCCTTATGAATCTTAGGGAGGGCTTTGAACATAGGTGTTACCGGATTTTGTATAAACAAAAATTCACTAAGATCTTTATTAATAAAACCTGATGAATGCATGTTACCAATAATACTATGTACTTTCTCTATATGGTTATTGACCATAATAGGAGATATTCTAGTAAAAGTATGCACATCACTAAGCATCATATTTAATTTAGAGCAATACATCGATTTATTCATGATGACAATTGCCCCCCCCCTTATCTGCTGGTTTCACGACAATATTGTCATTTTGCGTCAACTCTTGTAATGCTTTCTTTTGTTCAACAGTTAGATTATAAAACTTTTTCTTCCTAACTGTATTAAAATACTCTTCAAAATCTTGCTCACACATTCTAATAAAAACAGTTAATGCTGGAGTAAAAAGTGGCATGAAGGTACTAGGCTGTTTAAGTTTTGTAACACTAATAACATTCTCATTCGCATTGTCAACAACATTGCTAGTTCCCTGATACATCTGTTTTAACATCACATTTCTTGCGAAATTTAAAATATCCAAAATCACCTGACTGTGTTCTGATAGGGCCTCCGGTACAAACGTCAGTCCCTTATTAAGTACCTCCAATTTTATATCATCCAGAACAATATCTGAAATATTAAAAACAATATCACCATCCCCCCTAGTCACTCCGAAATTTTCCGTCTCTTGTGTTCGTTGGTCTGCGAAATACTCCATCTGCGTACATTCTTCTTGCGTACTGGTGCTGGCAGCATCGGAAAAGTTCTACTATACACGGTAGAGCCATTCTTTGGTCTAGCTCCCTGCATTAGTCCAATGTTACTAAAATCATTAGTGCTGGTACGCCCTTGTCGTTCATCCTCCATATTGTAAGGCATACGCGTTACTGTGGCTACGTGCGAAGAATCAACTGTGGAACCAGGAAGTGAGATGGGCGTACACTGATTACTGTTAGTAACGTTGTCCTTACGAGCCATCCTCTCCTCCATCTGTTGGTTAGGGGCCGGCTCCCTATTGGAAGTATCCATTCGCCTCACAGTGGTATCCGTTCTACTCCTAGGCCAACTAAAAATGTTATTAAGAGCGAAATCCTTAAGATCTCGCTCCAACTTCTTAATTTTAACTTGTTGTAGCTTACTGTCATATACTGAAGTTGAAAAGAAAATGTTGTTAAGTCTCTCCACCTGATACTCCTAGGAAAAACGATTTTCAATATCATGTTGTAGCTCTTGAACATCTATAACAAGTTGTTGTTCAATAGGGCTAAAGTGTTCTAACAGCAAACGAATATAGGATAAACTGGTTTGCAGGTTAATTTCCTGCCATTTAGCTAGGAGGTCTGGATACAGTTCACCCTGTGTGGGCATACATAAAACACGCATGCCCCTAGGGACTACATTGTATTTTAAACATGCCTCTAAATGGAATCTTTGCCACTGGAGCCGCTTCAGTCTCATGACATTTTTATATAACTTCAATGCCAGTTCTTGAAATTCAGGCTCACCTTTGTTGTTAACCCATCTAGTGACATAAGGGTTTACTTTTAAGCTGTTTAGCTTATCTATGATGCCTGAGTGTGGTATTGTGTCGAAGGCCTTAGCCAAGTCCAGGTATGCTGTATGGACTGCTTTGCCCTCATCAATGGCTCTAGTGACTGTTTCGAAAAAGTCAACCAGGTTTAAAAGGCAGGATCTGCCCTTTACAAAGCCGAACTGGGTGGGGTCAAGCGTCTGTAGGTCCCCTATGTCTCTGTTTATGAGTTCCATAATGATTCTTTCCATAGCTTTGCAGACCAGGCTAGTCAAGCTTATGGGGCGGTAGTTTCCAGGGTCTGTAGAGGCACCCCCCTTGTGGAGTGGGACCACTGTTGCTGCACGCCAGTGTTCAGGTACATATCCCGAAGTAAGGCTAAGGTTAAATAGCATTTTTATGTGTGGGTTTAGCTCCTCTTGGAGTTCACGTAACACGCACCCGGGATACCGTCAGGTCCCATTGATGCTGTGTTTTTGCTTTGTTTAGGCGGTCCTCACTTGGACATCTGAGATGACAGGGAGATTACATTCAGCTGGGATAAGTATTTCTTCTTTTGGGGGTGAAGGAGGCGAGAAATTTGCACTGAACCTGTCAGCCAGAATGTTAGCAATATCTGTGGGTTCAGTGTATTTTTGTTGTTGTGAACCAACTCTGAGCATATCTGAGGGTTTCCGCCCAGGTTTCTAACATAGCTGAAGAAGGCTTTGTGGTTATCTTTAGTGTCCTTAGCGATTTTTCTCTCAAAGTTTGCCTTGGATGTTTTTATGAGAGAATGTAGTTTTCTGCTAATGTTGATCAGAGATGTCTTCCCTTCATGGGATTTCGCTCTGACGTGCAGAAGCGTCCTTCTTTTGTTATACAATTTGTTTATGGCTGAGGTCCACCAGACAGGACGCTTACATTTGGTGGAGAGGGACTTGGATTTGTTTGGGATTGCATGATCCATGCATTCTTGGGGATGTCCATAGAAAGCATTTGTGAAGGATTCGGCATTGTGGGATGTGGTATCCTCTGTCACAGTGGGCTTAAAGGATACCATCTCAGTCTTAAGAAGAGTGAAGTCTGCTTTTGAGAAGTTTTTCACTGTGGTCTTTTGTGCTGGGGTGGAAGTGGGATATGTATATCCAGGGTGATTAGTTTGTGGTCAGATCTCACTAGTGAGGGGTATACTTCCGGTGTGGAGCATTTTGTCCCCATGTTTGTGATGATCAGGTCTAGTATATTATCTCCCCTAGTGGGAGAGGTGACTAGTTGTTCCAGTGCATTTGAATTTATGAATTCCAGGAACCTTTGGGCTAGGATATTAGGGCTAGAATAATGTACCCAATCTATGTTTGGGTAGTTGAAGTCTCCCAGTATGATGGTATTTTGTGATACATTCATATCCTCCAATGTCTTCAGGAAGGCTGAGTGGGGTTCTTGAGATTGGGAGGGTGGTCTGTAACATGCTACCAGTTGTATAGCAGTTTTGCCTATGGTTAGTTGCACCTGTATGGTCTCTGATGCTTCATGTGTTGCTACTAACCTGGAGGTGTGGGTGTCCTTTATGAATATGGACACCCCCCCCCTTTGTGGTTCGGCCTGGGTTTTGGGGCCGAAAAGCATGATACGAGGTATAGCCTGGTAGCGCTGGGGTGATCTCAGGAGCCTTGAACCAGGTTTCAGTTACTGCACAGACGTCGATGTTCTCCATGCTGAGGAGTGCATCAAGTGCCTGCATCTTGAGATTTAGACTTCTGGCGTTGAGCAGCATTACCCTTAGTTTTTTTCCATTTTTGTTTTCTAAGGAGGTGGGTTTGTCTTTTGAGCCTTGCCTAAAAAAGGCACTATGGGGGTGGCAAGAGCCTTAGCCAATATCCGGAAGCCCAGTGGTGACAGATGTAAGCCATCCCTTGCGAAGCAGCATGGCTTGTCCAACATATCATCCCAGGCAGACAGACATTGGATCCCCTTAGAATGACACCAGTGCTTGAGCCAATTGTTAAAGCTGATCATCTTGTCTTTGTAT
Source organism: Protopterus annectens (assembly GCF_019279795.1). Taxonomy (NCBI): domain Eukaryota; kingdom Metazoa; phylum Chordata; order Ceratodontiformes; family Protopteridae; genus Protopterus; species Protopterus annectens. The sequence goes on from NC_056743.1 coordinate 68,646,011, forward strand.
TGTGGTATCATTCTTGGTGAGGGCAAGATGCTGTTCAGGGTCAGGGTCATACCAGCCTGGGCTACATAATCGAAGAGCTCCTCTATGTCTCTTTTCATGTAGTCCAGGGAGGTACATCTCAGGTCATTCACACCAGCATGGACAATGACGGAGTCATATTTGTACTTGCTTTGGAGTGACCTGAGTGCATGTGTTATGTGGCGGATCCTAGCTCCCAATAGACAGCTCACAGTCACCTTCTCCTTGTTCAGCCTGGTCAGTGGGACATCAGTGTGTCTGACTATGGAGTCACCTATTACTAGTGTATCAGGCAAGGTGTTTGGCCTTAAGGGCTGCGATTGGTCGACACACTGATTTATTGAAGTATGTGTTGCATGTGTTTTGTTTTGAGGTGGTGGATTTTTGGATGTCTGCTTTGGGAGCCTCTGTTGTTTTGGTAAGTTTTTTATTAGACCAACGTGACTGAGCAAACTATTAAAACAAAATAAAGCTCACGGATGTCACTCGGAAAAGATTTAATTCACCACAAACAAAAATAAAATAAATTAATACACGTGTAATAGTAGTACTTAGCGCTTTCACCCTACATAACATAAGGGCATCTTCAGAGTACAAATACTAATTGGAACATACTGCATTTAAATAAAAAAACAGTAACCAAAGTCGTCTTTGATAGGTTGTACAATTAACTAACCATCAGGAATTTAAAAACATATATACCTAATTTAAGTACATATCACAGTGTTTATATATAAAACAATTTATCAACTAATGTAAACATATATATCTGATTCTCGTAACATGTATTCCCTCACTACACCTAAGGTATTCACTCAACCTGTAAAAATTGTAATAGTAATAATAATAATATTAAAATTCAATAAAACATATTTATACATATACATATATACAACCAGAGAGGGAAACAGACAAAGAGGTTTCACCATTCATATAGTACTGTAAAAATAGAATGTTAAAAATATTTGTGTATAAATAAAAATATATGTGTATAAATAAAAAAGTATTACTACACAAATATGTGTTTATAATAGTATAAAATAAATAGCATAAACTGAATGGCAATTACAACAAACCTGTCCTCAGTTAGCCTAATTCATATATCTTACAGAATTAATAATGATAATGTATGCGTATAAGTAATATAAATAATTAAATAATTAATCACAAATATAAATATGAACCATTATAATAAATATTAATTGTATAAAACCTAAAAATAGGTATAAAAATGTCTATGTTTATAAAACCCATATACTGTGTTGTGATGTGTTAAACAACTTGGTGTTGTATCAAATAACTTGAGATTTTAATTTTAAAATACTAGATATGAAAATGTGATCATTAATGCCTGGAAATGTACCTGCATTTAGTCTCAACTGCCAAATACATTCTTTGGCTCCTAGTAAAACATTAAAATCACCACCTTTGTAAGTTTCTGTAGAAATTCTATCTATAACAAAGAATATGAATCTCTTGAAGTTGTGACATTTAGTACTATGAACATATAAGGAATTCACAATTCTTTTGTTTTTTATATCCCTATTGTGTTCCATTACACGCTCCTTTAATTTCCTTATAGTTTTGCCCACATAGAATGCTGGGCATGATGTACATGAAGCTAAATAAATCACCATTTTTGTGTTGCAGTTACAGTGTCCAGCACATCTAATGGATCTTCCATAACCTTGCACCATAACATATGGTCCATCATTTATAAACTTGCAACATTTGCAAAACCCACATTTGTTCATTTTAGACAAATTAAATGTGTTGTCACTACTATTGTGTTCCATGTATTGTTTTAAATTCATGCCTCGGCTAAAACTAATCCTAGGAACAGATCCTATCGTAAGGTAAAACTCTTCCTTGTTGTTAAAAACACTAATCCAACAGTCTTTCAATATTTTGACAATACCTTGTGATTGTTCATTGTAGGGTAATACAAAGGCATCCCTTCTATTAATGCCTAAATTGTCAACCTGACTGTTGCATAGACCATACTTAATAATGGGTCTAAATGTGGTGTACCTTTTCTTTTTAACTTCTTCTTTTAACTGTTGTAATAAAAAATCAGGGTATCCCCTATCCAAAAACATGTTTGTAAGGAACTCAAGTTCAAGTTCAAATCTATCATCTTCACTCGCTATTCGAGATAGTCTCACCATTTGTCCTTTCACAAGGTTTTTCTTTTGTAAGTGTGGATGACAACTACTATAGTGTAGGAAGGAGTTTGAATAGGTTTTTTTCCTAAAAATGTTGGATTCTAATATACCATTCTTATCATAAAATAGAACATCTAAAAACTCACATGTTTTGCCCTGTATATGACTTGTAAATCTTAAGAACGGTGATGTAGTGTCTAAAAATATAATAAATTCATCGAGCTCTTCTAAGGATCCCTTCCAAAACATGATGATGTCATCCAGGTATCTGGCATAGAATGTGATGTTACACCAATAGTTAGATGTAAAAACGTGGTTAGTTTCCCATTGAGCCAGAACTAAATTGGCATATATGGGTGCACATCTTGCACCCATTGCTACACCTGTCAACTGTTTGTAGTATTCCCCTTCCATGTACATATAATTGTTTAATAAAACCATTTCCATAAGTTCTACTAATAATTTTTGTTTTATTATATGTAAACCACTGTACTTCTCTAGTGTGGCTTCAAACATTTCCAGTCCCAAATCATGTGGGATCACAGAAAACAAATTTATAACATCTATGGTAACCATAATAATATTATCCTTGTAGTGTTCATTGTTGTAAAGCCTCACCATATCAATACAGTGCCACGAGTCCTTGATAATATGTGAAAATGAGTTTAGAATACCTTTACAATTAAAATCAATATACTTGGCTACCGCTTCTAATTTGGACCCCTTTGCTGAAACTATCGGTCTAAAAGGGGGGTTGTTGGTATCCTTGTGTGTTTTGTAATACCAAAACAGAGGGTGTTATTGGATGCTCTACTGTAAAGTAATCATATTCATCCTTATCAATGATTCCTTCCAACATATAATCTAATAATATCCAGTCTATCTTAGTGTAAGCTCGATTCATCTCGTATTTGGATACTTTCCCATAGGTGTCATCATCATTCAGTAAATCTGTCATTCTGTTTATATAATCTGTCTCAGTCATAATGACAACTCCACCACCTTTATCTGGTTTCATCACTCTATATTTTTTCTTTATGCTCAATTCTTTTAAACAAAATCTTTCAGCTTGAGTGAGATTGTCATCCATTACTACATGTTTTTTAAACTCTCTCCGTAGTTGTGTCTCACATAACATCTCAAAAATCTGTATCATGGGGTTCTGGGGTGGAATAAAAGTACTGCTTCTTTTTAAGGTAAAACTTTGTGTATCTGGTTCAATTCTTTTGGCTTGGTTTGAAAAGAACATCTTCAAATTAAGCAACCTTGTGTAAACCTTAAAATTAATAAGAATTCTACCTATGTCATGTTTAAAATTTGGGACAAATGTAAAACCTCTCTTGAATAAGGAAACATATTTAGTACCAAAATGTATTCCTGTGTAGTTATATAAGGTAAAACCATCAACATTGACAATATATGATTCAGTTTCCATATTTTCTAAACAATTTAAATCTCCGGGGGGGTATAATGTGTCTAATGTCAAGTTTGAGGTGTCCCCATTCTCACTTGTAACCTCAAATGGTGTTATCATATCTGTTCCTTTAGGACTGATTACATTCCAAGGAATAATTAATTCATTAAATACATCATTATTTAATGATACTGTTGATTCTTTCTGTTTGTTTGGAAGTTCCTGTATTGTGTTGTATATCTTGGTGGTCCCTGATACCGTCAGTAACCTCTCGGACCTCCTCAATACAGGTTCCTCTAAAAAAACATTGTCAAACTCAGAGTCCACTACACTTCTCTTTCTATTGTCCTGATTTCTATCAACATTGTACCCGTCTCTGTCTAGTCTAGTGTCTTTAACAAATTCATCTGCATCTGGATATTGCTTTTGTTTTAAATTCTTGAATTCTTTAAAATGTGAATAAACCTGTTTGTTGTTATAATCATAACCATCCCTTAACAGTTTCTTATTCTTGTACTCTAAGCCTCTCATAACAAATTTGTCCATGTTGTTGAGAATATTGTCTAAACGATGTTTATTAACTTCAAACAGCAAGTCCTTCCTTATACTCTTGTCTAAGTCTGTTAGAACTAAATTCAATTTGTTTAATTTAATGTTGTTGTTCCTTATAATCAAATGCAATAATTCCAAACCAGTTTTATCAAATAATTTAAACAATTCATCACATAATTCGTTATCTAGTTCAAAACCAAATGGCAGTTTAAAAATTCTTAGTCCTTTTGGAACTTGTTCAAGTTCTATAGATCTCTCTAAAAAGGCATTGTCCATCTGTAACATTTTGAACTGCTTTAGTGTCTTTTCAAAATCGGAGAACTGCTGATTCAAACTGCCCATGTCTTTAATATTAGATTTAACCACTGTTGCAAAACTCGGAGCTTGTAAAATGTCTTTTAAGTTAGTATAACATTTAGTATTATTGAACAGTACCTTGTTGCCATCTCCAGCGTTCAACACAGGGTTCGAAGGTGGAATAACTAACTTGGGATTTCTAGCACTGTTTCTAGTGCTACTGATGTTTCCTCCTCCAATAGAACCGGGTGAACAATGACTAGCCGATGGATGCGTTGGTGAAGCACCAGGCGTTGAATGCAGCGTGTAAATTTGCTCCTGTGTCTCCGTTAAGGTAACGTTAACTTCTTGTTGTTTGTTACCACATAAATCTTTAACAGCTAGCAGCAAGCGCTGCGTGGCTTCTAAATGCTGTATAAGCAACTGCTCCATGGAAATTACAGTCAAAAAACAACGGTGTAGTGAGAATTCAAACAGTAAATCCAAAAGTATAGTTTTTAAATCCGATCAGTAAATCCAACGTGATGTGTGTAGATCAAGAAACCTTCGCCAAGCAGGTAATCCTGAGCCCTTGTAAACTCGTAAACCAACGTGACTGAGCAAACTATTAAAACAAAATAAAGCTCACGGATGTCACTCGGAAAAGATTTAATTCACCACAAACAAAAGTAAAATAAATTAATACACGTGTAATAGTAGTACTTAGCGCTTTCACCCTACATAACATAAGGGCATCTTCAGAGTACAAATACTAATTGGAACATACTGCATTTAAATAAAAAAACAGTAACCAAAGTCGTCTTTGATAGGTTGTACAATTAACTAACCATCAGGAATTTAAAAACATATATACCTAATTTAAGTATATATCACAGTGTTTATATATAAAACAATTTATCAACTAATGTAAACATATATATCTGATTCTCGTAACATGTATTCCCTCACTACACCTAAGGTATTCACTCAACCTGTAAAAATTGTAATAGTAATAATAATAATATTAAAATTCAATAAAACATATTTATACATATACATATATACAACCAGAGAAGGAAACAGACAAAGAGGTTTCACCATTCATATAGTACTGTAAAAATAGAATGTTAAAAATATATGTGTATAAATAAAAATATATGTGTATAAATAAAAAAGTATTACTACAGAAACAGTGCTAGAAATCCCAAGTTAGTTATTCCACCTTCGAACCCTGTGTTAAACGCTGGAGAAGGCAACAAGGTACTGTTCAATAATACTAAATGTTATACTAACTTAAAAGACATTTTACAAGCTCTGAGTTTTGCAACAGTGGTTAAATCTAATATTAAAGACATGGGCAGTTTGAATCAGCAGTTCTCCGATTTTGAAAAGACACTAAAGCAGTTCAAAACGTTACAGATGGACAATGCCTTTTTAGAGAAATCTATAGAACTTGAACAAGTTCCAAAAGGACTAAGAATTTTTAAACTGCCATTTGGTTTTGAACTAGATAACGAATTATGTGATGAATTGTTTAAATTATTTGATAAAACTGGTTTGGAATTATTGCATTTGATTATAAGGAACAACAACATTAAATTAAACAAATTGAATTTAGTTCTAACAGACTTAGACAAGAGTATAAGGAAGAACTTGCTGTTTGAAGTTAATAAACATCGTTTAGACAATATTCTCAACAACATGGACAAATTTGTTATGAGAGGCTTAGAGTACAAGAATAAGAAACTGTTAAGGGATGGTTATGATTATAACAACAAACAGGTTTATTCACATTTTAAAGAATTCAAGAATTTAAAACAAAAGCAATATCCAGATGCAGATGAATTTGTTAAAGACACTAGACTAGACAGAGACGGGTACAATGTTGATAGAAATCAGGACAATAGAAAGAGAAGTGTAGTGGACTCTGAGTTTGACAATGTTTTTTTAGAGGAACCTGTATTGAGGAGGTCCGAGAGGTTACGCGACCGGTATCAGGGACCACCAAGATATACAACACAATACAGGAACTTCCAAACAAACAGAAAGAATCAACAGTATCATTAAATAATGATGTATTTAATGAATTAATTATTCCTTGGAATGTAATCAGTCCTAAAGGAACAGATATGATAGCACCATTTGAGGTTACAAGTGAGAATGGGGACACCTCAAACTTGACATTAGACACATTATACCCCGGAGATTTAAATTGTTTAGAAAATATGGAAACTGAATCATATATTGTCAATGTTGATGGTTTTACCTTATATAACTACACAGGAATACATTTTGGTACTGAATATGTTTCCTTATTCAAGAGAGGTTTTACATTTGTCCCAAATTTTAAACATGACATAGGTAGAATTCTTATTAATTTTAAGGTTTACACAAGGTTGCTTAATTTGAAGATGTTCTTTTCAAACCAATCCAAAAGAATTGAACCAGATACACAAAGTTTTACCTTAAAAAGAAGCAGTACTTTTATTCCACCCCAGAACCCCATGATACAGATTTTTGAGATGTTATGTGAGACACAACTACGGAGAGAGTTTAAAAAACATGTAGTAATGGATGACAATCTCACTCAAGCTGAAAGATTTTGTTTAAAAGAATTGAGCACAAAGAAAAAATATAGAGTGATGAAACCAGATAAAGGTGGTGGAGTTGTCATTATGACTGAGACAGATTATATAAACAGAATGACAGATTTACTGAATGATGATGACACCTATGGGAAAGTATCCAAATACGAGATGAATCGAGCCTACACTAAGATAGACTGGATATTATTAGATTATATGTTGTAAGGAATCATTGATAAGGATGAATATGATTACTTTACAGTAGAGCATCCAATAACACCCTCTGTTTTTGGTATTCCAAAAGCACACAAGGATACCAACAACCCCCCTTTTAGACCGATAGTTTCAGCAAAGGGGTCCAAATTAGAAGCGGTAGCCAAGTATATTGATTTTAATTGTAAAGGTATTCTAAACTCATTTTCACATATTATCAAGGACTCGTGGCACTGTATTGATATGGTGAGGCTTTACAACAATGAACACTACAAGGATAATATTATTATGGTTACCATAGATGTTATAAATTTGTTTTCTGTGATCCCACATGATTTGGGACTGGAAATGTTTGAAGCCACACTAGAGAAGTACAGTGGTTTACATATAATAAAACAAAAATTACTAGTAGAACTTATGGAAATGGTTTAATTAAACAATTATATGTACATGGAAGGGGAATACTACAAACAGTTGACAGGTGTAGCAATGGGTGCAAGATGTGCACCCATATATGCCAATTTAGTTCTGGCTCAATGGGAAACTAACCACGTTTTTACATCTAACTATTGGTGTAACATCACATTCTATGCCAGATACCTGGATGACATAATTATGTTTTGGAAGGGATCCTTAGAAGAGCTCGATGAATTTATTATATTTTTAGACACTACATCACTGTTCTTAAGATTTACAAGTCATATACAGGGCAAAACATGTGAGTTTTTAGATGTTCTATTTTATGATAAGAATGGTATATTAGAATCCAACATTTTTAGGAAAAAAACCTATTCAAACTCCTTCCTACACTATAGTAGTTGTCATCCACACTTTCAAAAGAAAAACCTTGTGAAAGGACAAATGGTGAGACTATCTCGAATAGTGAGTGAAGATGATAGATTTGAACTTGAACTTGAGTTCCTTACAAAAATGTTTTTGGATAGGGGATACCCTGATTTTTTATTACAACAGTTAAAAGAAGAAGTTAAAAAGAAAAGGTACACCACATTTAGACCCATTATTAAGTATGGTCTATGCAACAGTCAGGTTGACAATTTAGGCATTAATAGAAGGGATGCCTTTGTATTACCCTACAATGAACAATCACAAGGTATTGTCAAAATATTGAAAGACTGTTGGATTAGTGTTTTTAACAACAAGGAAGAGTTTTACCTTACGATAGGATCTGTTCCTAGGATTAGTTTTAGCCGAGGCATGAATTTAAAACAATACATGGAACACAATAGTAGTGACAACACATTTAATTTGTCTAAAATGAACAAATGTGGGTTTTGCAAATGTTGCAAGTTTATAAATGATGGACCATATGTTATGGTGCAAGGTTATGGAAGATCCATTAGATGTGCTGGACACTGTAACTGCAACACAAAAATGGTGATTTATTTAGCTTCATGTACATCATGCCCAGCATTCTATGTGGGCAAAACTATAAGGAAATTAAAGGAGCGTGTAATGGAACACAATAGGGATATAAAAACAAAAGAATTGTGAATTCCTTATATGTTCATAGTACTAAATGTCACAACTTCAAGAGATTCATATTCTTTGTTATAGATAGAATTTCTACAGAAACTTACAAAGGTGGTGATTTTAATGTTTTACTAGAAGCCAAAGAATGTATTTGGCAGTTGAGACTAAATGCAGGTACATTTCCAGGCATTAATGATCACATTTCCATATCTAGTATTTTAAAATTAAAATCTCAAGTTATTTGATACAACACCAAGTTGTTTAACACATCACAACACAGTATATGGGTTTTATAAACATAGACATTTTTATACCTATTTTTAGGTTTTATACAATTAATATTTATTATAATGGTTCATATTTATATTTGTGATTAATTATTTAATTATTTATATTACTTATCATACATTATCATTATTAATTCTGTAAGATATATGAATTAGGCTAACTGAGGACAGGTTTGTTGTAATTGCCATTCAGTTTATGCTATTTATTTTATACTATTATAAACACATATTTGTGTAGTAATACTTTTTATTTATACACATATATTTTTATTTATACACATATATTTTTAACATTCTATTTTTACAGTACTATATGAATGGTGAAACCTCTTTGTCTGTTTCCTTCTCTGGTTGTATATATGTATATGTATAAATATGTTTTATTGAATTTTAATATTATTATTATTACTATTACAATTTTTACAGGTTGAGTGAATACCTTAGGTGTAGTGAGGGAATACATGTTACGAGAATCAGATATATATGTTTACATTAGTTGATAAATTGTTTTATATATAAACACTGTGATATATACTTAAATTAGGTATATATGTTTTTAAATTCCTGATGGTTAGTTAATTGTACAACCTATCAAAGACGACTTTGGTTACTGTTTTTTTATTTAAATGCAGTATGTTCCAATTAGTATTTGTACTCTGAAGATGCCCTTATGTTATGTAGGGTGAAAGCGCTAAGTACTACTATTACACGTGTATTAATTTATTTTATTTTTGTTTGTGGTGAATTAAATCTTTTCCGAGTGACATCCGTAAGTTTTTTATTAGAGCCTCTGAGTATGTCTTTGTGTTTTTATGTGTTTGGTTTGCAGTTGTGGTAGGTCTATGTGGGACTGGGATTGTTGTGTGTGTGGTTGCCATCTCCTCCTGTCTGGTCATGCCAGCCCTGAGTTGAGAGAGTTCAGCCTCCAGTTTGGCTATATAGTTGCATCTCTCACATGTATCTGTGTTTGTTGGGAGGAGGAGAGGGTTGTCTGTGTACATGAGACAATTGTAGCATTGTCTCAAGATGCCCAGATTGACCAGCTGAACTGGAGACGATGCCAGTAATCTACCACTCGACATGCTAGAACAGTATAAGGGAGTGGTATACCTTTAAGGAAGTGGGTATTCACAGGGGTGGTAAGTAGATGTAGTGCTTTACTTAGTACGAGAGTGCTTACTTAGTAGAGAAGTATTGAGAACAAGTGCTAGGCTTATAATACAGTGAGTAGTCTGATTATACTAAGAGTAGAGCTTCCTTAAGGGAAAATTTGAAGAACAGACTTGGCGGAGCCAGAAAAAGTTTAACCGGTGCTGCGCTATGCGTACGACCGCGCAAAGCCGTGCAAATGTGGATTTTAAACAGTGAACTACAAAAGAGCTGGAAATGGTCCCAAACAACCAATTACTACAGCTTCTTGTGCTGAGGTCACTTCCCCCAAGGACAGGTAGGCTGCTCAAGGCTCCCCACTCCCACTGGTGAGCAAAGAAACTTCCTTCTATCCAAGTAAGGTAATGGACAACACAGGAACTACACCACAGCCCAGAATACAGCAATGCCTGTAAACTGGTCTAAACTAGTCGAGGAAGGCGGGAAAACAAGGATTATTTTTTTGGGGGGGGTTTGTTTTTTTGGTAGAAACACACAGAAAATGCAGAAACTGTGATAAATTAGTTACACAGGCTAGCACACTTTAGTGGGCAGCCTCCACAGTTAAATTAAACAAACAAACAAGCAAACTTTCGATCAAATTGGACTAAAATGTAACTTTAAGTGCAGATTTTAAAATAATACAGCAATCAGTTAAAAAACAGTTCAGGCTAGTTCAAGGTAAGCTACAGAAGCTATTTCAAGTGAAAAAAAAAGCAAAGATACTTAAATCCGGAAGGTAGTCGCTTTTCTGAGTTCCCAGCTGCTAGGACCACTCTGTAAACCCACGTGGAGCTTGTCTGAGCAGTATAGCCAGGAAAAAAAATGCCCAGAGGCGGATTTTAAACAGTGAACTACAAAAGAGCTGGAAATGGTCCCAAACAACCAATTACTACAGCTTCTTGTGCTGAGGTCACTTCCTCCAAGGACAGGTAGGCTGCTCAAGGCTCCCCACTCCCACTGGTGAGCAAAGAAACTTCCTTCTATCCAAGTAAGGTAATGGACAACATAGGAACTACACCACAGCCCAGAATACAGCAATGCCTGTAAACTGGTCTAAACTAGTCGAGGAAGGCGGGAAAACAATGATTATTTTATGGGGGGGGTTTGTTTTTTTGGTAGAAACACACAGAAAATGCAGAAACAGTGATAAATTAGTTACACAGGCTAGCACACTTTAGTGGGCAGCCTCCACAGTTAAATTAAACAAACAAACAAGCAAACTTTCGATCAAATTGGACTAAAATGTAACTTTAAGTGCAGATTTTAAAATAATACAGCAATCAGTTAAAAAACAGTTCAGGCTAGTTCAAGGTAAGCTACAGAAGCTATTTCAAGTGAAAAAAAAGCAAAGATACTTAAATCCAGAAGGTAGTCGCTTTTCTGAGTTCCCTGCTGCTAGGACCACTCTGTAAACCCACGTGGAGCTTGTCTGAGCAGTATAGCCAGAAAAAAATGCCCAGAGGCGGATTTTAAACAGTGAACTACAAAAGAGCTGGAAATGGTCCCAAACAACCAATTACTACAGCTTCTTGTGCTGAGGTCACTTCCCCAAGGACAGGTAGGCTGCTCAAGGCTCCCCACTCCCACTGGTGAGCAAAGAAACTTCCTTCTATCCAAGTAAGGTAATGGACAACACAGGAACTACACCACAGCCCAGAATACAGCAACGCCTGTAAACTGGTCTAAACTAGTCGAGGAAGGTGGGAAAACAAGGATTATTTTTGTTTTCATGGTAGAAACACACAGAAAATGCAGAAACAGTGATAAATTAGTTACACAGGCTAGCACACTTTAGTGGGCAGCCTCCACAGTTAAATTAAACAAACAAACAAGCAAACTTTCGATCAAATTCGTCTAAAATGTAACTTTAAGTGCAGATTTTAAAATAATGCAGCAATCAGTTAAAAAACAGTTCAGGCTAGTTCAAGGTAAGCTACAGAAGCTATTTCAAGTGAAAAAAAAGCAAAGATACTTAAATCCAGAAGGTAGTCGCTTTTCTGAATTCCCTGCTGCTAGGACCACTCTGTAAACCCACGTGGAGCTTGTCTGAGCAGTATAGCCAGAAAATAAGTATTGATAAAAGTATAATGATGTGTATCCTATATTGATTTGTTGTGTGATGCCAAAACAGAAATTATATGACTGCATAAGTTTCAATACCCTATAAAATCATAACTTCATTAAAATCAAATTATCCATGGCTAGTTAAAATTGAATGAAGCCATAGTTTTAAATGCTGTTTCAGTCCCTCAGAATGTGGAATCAGCATGTTAATTTACTATAGTACAATAACACCAAATGCAAAAATTATAACCTAGTATCACAATTAAAACAAGATTTTAGGAAAATAGAGGGAACTGCAGAAATGCTTATATACCAGTAGATGGAGAATTTCTTATCAGCATGGTAAGGCATTGTATTTGGGGGCATGTTTGAGTCATGCTGTAGATTTGCAAAGGTAGGCCAGGTCTCTGCATTAGAAAGAGGTGGAGTACTTTGGGACCACCTTCTTCGGGTACCTTATTAGTAACCATAAGAAAGCAGGTATCTGCATTATTTGAGTCAGTTTCTATATAAACTGTGTAGTTACGTATATCAGAGTCTAACTCACTTTCATGACCCTATGCATTTATCTGACCTATGATGCAACACATGCTCTCTATCAAATTATATCATACAGTAAATACTGCAAAACTAATAATTAAATTATAGGAAGTGGCATTGTGTGTAAAAATCACAGCATTCATGTTTTTGCTATTAACAAAATTCCAGGTATAGGCTGTAGAATAGAGCAAAAGAATGTAAGCATGCTGAGGTTAGACTGCAAAGAGAATCAATAATCAAGAGGTGAACGAGAGGATCTCCTGAAGCTGGTACCCAGCTGAATTATTGTTGAACGAGAGGATCTCCTGAAGCTGGTACCCAGCTGAATTATCATTGAACGAGAGGATCTCCTGAAGCTGGTACCCAGCTGAATTATCGTTGAACGAGAGGATCTCCTGAAGCTGGTACCCAGCTGAATTATCGTTGAACGAGAGGATCTCCTGAAGCTGGTACCCAGCTGAATTATCTTTGGATAGTGGAATACCAGCATATGTCTCTCAGATAAATGCTACCGTTTGTGTGGTAATAATAGCATGAATCTGATTATCTTACTGATAAAATGCTGTGTTCCCTCAAGCTTGATTATATGCTTAGACAGATACATACCAAACAGGACATTGTATACTTTTAAGGGCCTGAAGAGGTAGGACTAGAGAGGGATGATAACTTCCTTAGAGCTGGAAGAAATTTCCTTGGTGATTAGTAGGCAAGGAAAAAGGATTTCCTAGCAACAGCAGATACATGGTAATAAAAGAATAGTTCATTATCAACAAAAGTGCCTGGGTCCCAAATGGCTGAATCAGCTTTTAAAGGGGTTTCACCCATTAGCTAGGTGCATGGGTGGCCAGTTTTGCATACAGACACAACGCTGCATTTTTTGGCATTTAGTTTTAGGTATTGATCCAGGCATCACTTACTGGTGCATGTTAGTCTCTCTTGAAGAATCTGGAAGTTGGTTCAGTTTTACTTTTATCATACTATAACCTCATATACATAAATTTTCAACACTATAAACTTTACTGCCACAGACAAAGCCCTTTCCTTAGAAGTCAGTAGGCAAAATGAATCTGTACTAACAGAAAATTACTTGCATCAGTAAATTCCATAAAAAGTACTTTCCTAGTAAAAATGGACCTGGTTCTAGGAAGGAAATGATATGGTTCTTAGATTGTCAGTAACATTACATGTCAAACAAAAACAACTCAGCTGCTACTTAAGTACTGATGAATGGCAGTGAGTACAGCTTATAGGAAAATTATTCCATGAAAATCTAAAAACATGTTTTTCCTTCCATCCTACTTAATTTATAACAGTGAAAGCAAAAACGCACATTGCACTATTAGAAAATGCTTTCCATCAACATTTTATTATATTGTTTATTATTTTATTTGTTTTTGTTAACAGGAAAGTCTGACAGGATGAAACCTATTTTCAGAGGAGACCTGGGGGAAAAGCTCCATAGAAGTTTACAATTTTGAAATGAATATGAAATATCACATATTCGAAAAATTCAAACATATTAGTTGTCATAACTAAAGTAGTATTTCAAGTGTAGGTGAACACATAATCTGAACATGATTTGTCTTTCTGGACCAGCAAGTATTGATTTCAGGGAACAAAAATAAAAGAGTGATTTACAGTACTAGATATGATTGTAAACTCTTAGAGAGTTCTATACCTATGGAAGGAGATGAGAGTCACAGGTAGGATGAAGTTTGGAGTAGGGATGAGGGTTGCTGAAAGAAGTAGGAGGTTGTGAAGGATATGGGTGAGTGAGTATGGCAGGAATATAAGTGTATGAGAGAAACAATGTGAAGAAAAGATGGGAATGGGGAAGATGACAGACAATAGGGATAACATGGGATGTTAAGTTATCCCAGTGTGGCTGCAAAGTTACATATCCTGTTGTGAGTGAGGTGAGTTGTAAGCAGTAATTTAAAATGAGAAGTACAGTTGCTGCTGTGTAGTGTTAAAGGTGGAAGATTTCAAAGTTTGGACACAGGCAAGCGGAAGAGAGCATCACCATATGAACTGTTTGTTGGGGGTGATGGCCAGGAATTTGTTGGTTGGTCTAAGAGAACAGAGTGGTGAGTAGCAGGTCATAGTTGATGTTTGGGAGTGGCACTTGTCTGGTGTGTGGAGTATTTTATGAGCTTGTTTTAGCTGGTTCAGATAAAGAATGTTGGGAAGTTTAAGCCAGTTTATTTGTTTCAAGGCTATCAGTAGGTGGTCTGTGACATCACTTGGCAGCAAATTTTGCAATTTTATTGTAGCTCTCGTCTAGTTTTGAGATTTGGCTATTTTGCAGGTTGGTGGAAGTAGATAATGCAAACAAGACTGTTGGCAGAATAGCAGATGCAATTTTCTTTCTGCAGGAATCTGTGAAAAACAATTAGACTGTACAATTGACCCAGTTTTTCTTTTTTTTCTTTAATTGTTATGTGACTGTCATGAATGAATTTGAGGATTTCATCAATTGTTAGTCCTGGGAGTTTAGTGTGTGTGGCAGCATCTATATTGGGTACTGTTACCAGCTATTAAGGAGAAAGACGTATTTCTGCATTGATTAGTCTTGGGAGTAAAGAGCATTTTTTTCATTCAGTACCAGACTTTAGTTTTTCATCCAATCTCCAACACATAACAAAGATGCTTGGGTGTGGAAATGGAGCTCTTGGAAGTTTTAAGTGATGCAAATTATGGCGGAGTCATCTACATATTATATAATTGTGGCATTTGGGATATATTGAGGTAAATTATTGATGAAGATGTTGAAAAGCAAAGGATCTGTAATGGAGCCCTGCAAAACACCTACATGTACGTTTAGTCAGGTAGAGGTAGAATGTGGTCATTTTGATACTTTCAAACAGCAAAACAATTTCAAGGATGCACCATGTAGCTTTCCACAAAATATCCAGCTGGTATAAAAACCAAACGATTGTATGAACAACAGGTTCTTTATTTAAGTGAACAATGGTAAGCGCTTTCACGTCGTTTGGTTTTTATACCAGCTAGATATTTTGTGGAAAGCTACATGGTGCATCCTTGAAATTGTTTTGCTGTTTGATTTGTTCTCTATTTTCAAGGTGCTTCACTCGAGAGGATTATCTATAACGCATTTTGATACTTTGTCTGCTGAGGTAAGAGGAAAACCATTTTATTGGGGAGTGGGGAGTCCAAACTGACTGAATCTCTGTAGTAGCTTGCTATGCAAAACATTGTCAAAAGCTTTTTAACATGTTTATGTCTTTGATATGTTTAGGTAGTCAGCTGTTACTGTTTGCGTGGATTTGGATAGAATCGAGGAATGATATTAGTGTACTCTCTGTACTGGGAAATAGGTGGAGTCCATGTTGGGATGTCATAATAGGCTATTTTTAAGTAGTTTCTGGTAACTGGCATTTTTCATGATCTCTGAGAAGGGGGGAGAGGAAAACATTGGGTCTAAAACTGGTTATTTCTATGGTCAATCTGTTTTTGTAAATGGGTAGAACATAAGCTTGTTTCCAGCAAAGGGGAAAGTGAGATTCCTGAATGGGTCTATTTATTAGAATGAAGATGGGATAAGCTTGTTTAAGTGATTCTGAGGGTGGGTTATCAGTTCTTGGAGTGGTGAGTTTCAATTTAAAAAGAAGTAGTTTAATTTCTGAGGTGGAAATAGGTTGGATGTTAAAACCATTTTGAAAGTGTTTAATAGTGGGAGAGAAAGAAGTGGTGGAATTTGAGTCTGGGTAGAGAATCAGAGTAAGTTCATTTAATCTGTGAAGTGGGTGTTGAAGGTGAAGGCAGTATAATAATCTGATGAGTCGAGTAGTGGATTAAGCTGTGCAGGCTTCCTCAGTTTCAGTTGTTGATATATATCAACCCAGAATCTCTTTTGCTGAGGTTTTGATAGGGGTCTGGTATTTAATTCTCTAGTATTACCTATTTGTTGAATATTTTATATATTAGATCAGACAAACTTTTGCTACTCAGGTTTCCTGTTGAGGTACACCCACCTTATACATATGTATGAGTAATGAAACTTTCATAATTACTCTTTCATCATGGTTTAAGGGGTTGAACTGTGATTTTGATTGGGCTAGATTATTTCTATTGTTTACTTACACTATTTTAATTCTGAAAATTGCACAGTTTACTTATTCTGAAGAAGTTCTTAAACAAATAAAGAATGAAAGCGTGCTCAGTTACTGGTTCTACTTGCTGCATTATTTCTGATGATTGTTTTGGAAAGTTACTAACTTTATTTACATTCCACAGATGCCTTCGGAAGTCTGTTTATTATTTTGATAATTTTCATCATTAGTGTTCTCTCGGTTTTGTTTATATATATATATATATATATATATATATATATATATATAATATATAGGATCTATATTACATATTCAAACACTTAAATGTTCGAATCGGTAAAGGTCGACCTTTAGTGATCAAACATTTAAATGTTTGACTATAAATAAGAATTAAAAAAAAAAAATAAAAAAATAAAGGTTGTAAGTAGGGGGGCAAAGCCCCCTGCATCCTCCACACCCCCCACTACTTAAATATATCAACTCCAAGATCATGCTACAGTATAGGGAATGGGAAATTGTCCATTTCCACACTGTAGCGCACTGAACTGCGATCTCGGAGTTGGTATATTTAAGTAGTGTGGGGGATGCAGCCCCACACATGGTGGGTGCAGGTGGGCTTACCCCCCCTGCTTAAACTCTTTCCTATTTCTTTTCTTTTCTTTTTTTTTTAATATTATTTTTTTACATATTCTAACATTTGAATGTTCGATCACTAAAGGTCGACCTTTAGCGATTCGAACATTTAAGCGTTCGAATATGTAATATAGACCCCTATATATAGTTTGAGCATATTGCATTTCATTTGGGTAAGTGTTCTAGATACATAGGCTACTGGTCTGCCCTCTTGAAGAATAACAGCACCAAGACCACATTTTGAAGCATCACAGAAAAGGGTGACTGGTTTATTTAGATCCTAATATCTTAATATAGGTGGGGAGTCAGTTTTCTTCTTAAGGTCTTCAAATGCCTTCTGGTGCTGTTCTAACCATGATCATATAACATTTTTGCACATCAGCTCACGTAAAGGTGCTGTCAGCTCACTGAAGTCTGGTATGAACTTGCCTAAATAGTTGACCATGCCTTGGAAACACTGTAGAGCTTGAATACTATCTGGTGCTGACGTCTTAAGAATAGCTGCTTGCTTGGTCGGGTCTGGTCTCAAGCCAGTACTGGTAAATAAATGACCTACATATGTAACTTCTGGTAGTCTGAGTTTGCAATTCAGAGGATTGAGCTTCAAGTTAACTTCACGTGCTCTGTCTAGAACTCTCTTTAGGTTTCTGTCATGCTCTGCTTCTCCATTTTCTCCAACCAATAAATCATCTACTACTATGGCACAAGGATAACTCAAACTAATTTGCTCCATTGCACACTGCAAGACTTCATTTGCAGAATTTATTCCAAATGGCATCCTTAAGAATCTGTATCTGCCAAACGGGGTACCAAAAGTGGTTCATAATGAGGATTTGTGATCAAGCATCAGTTGCCAAAATAAACTTTTTGCATCCAAGACAGAAAAAACAGTGGCATTCGGTATTACAGCTGTGACCTCTTCAACTGTATGCATTGGATGATGCAGTCTCTTCAATGCTTTGTTCAGATATCTTGGGTCATTACATATTCTGATTTCATCTGAGGATTTTTTTGTGAGCTGCTACCATAGACGACACCCATTCATTTGGTTCTGTAACTGGACAAATTACACCTTGCTGTACCATTTTAACCAACTGAGCCTTAACTTTATCCTGCATAGCTATCAGAACTCTTCTTGTTAACTACTGAAGTGACCTTTGGGTCTAACTACATGGAATACACAACTGGAAGTTTGCCCAACCTGTCATTGAAAACAGCAGCATACTCTGAGAAAATGGCTTCAGAAAAATTGAAACTAGGATATGCACTTATGTGATGAACTTTTTTGGTAAAAGAAAGCTAATTCATTCTCAAACTGTCTTTGAGACCCAATAATGACTCTACTTGTTTTCGGACTACATAGAATAACAAGCTGTAACATTTCTTAGCCAAATGACATGGAAGCATCACTAAGCCTTTTGTTTGCATTTCTTCACCTTCATAAGCAACACATTTCTCATTACTGGACACATTGAGTTGTTCATTAGTTCTCACTTTAGCAAATGTGTCTGCTGATATAACATTACTCTTTGAACCAGTGTCTACTTTAAGCTCAGTGGATTTACCATTGATCTGGACTGTAGAAAACACTTTACCAGTAAATTCACTGCATCAGCTCTTTCACCAATCACTGAAACACCATCTACATAAAAAGTTGACTGCTGCAACTCTACTTGATCAATTTGCTTTTTTGTGTGGCCCTTCTTTACAAGTGTGTAGGGTTTGCCTAATTTGCAAAACTTTTGAAAATGGTTCCATTTTTTACACTTGTGAAATTGCTGACCAAATGCTAAGCATTTTTTTCTTTTAGACTCATGACTAGCACCACAATTGTGACAGTTAATAGTAAAGCTGGACTTGGGTTTTGCTAATTCATGTTTGTACTGCACTGAGTATGCTCCTTTAACTTGAACTAGTCTTAGAACTTGCTGGAAAACTATGTTTCCCTGGTGAACCAGCAAGGGTTGTGGCTGCCCTGTGTTTAAGCCTACTTCTTTTTGCCATATGTTGCATGCTATCTATATTTGATCTGAAGCCTACTGACACCATGCTCTTGTCACTTGCAATCATACTTGTGTGTTTTTCTGTAACTTCATGGATTTGACAAATCTCAGTGGCTTTACTCAACATTAAATCATTATCACAAAGCAAAATCTTTCTTACAGCAGCACTATTGATATCACAATTTATGAACTCATCTTTTAAGTCAACAAACTGACATATTTTGGCTTTGTTTCACAGGTCACTTATATAAACTGCAAATGTTTCTGCCACTTTCTGATCTCTTGTATAAAACAAATGCCTTTCTAACATAATGTTTGTCTAGGGGTTACACATTTCTTTGAATTTGCACTTCAAACACTCGGGGTCTTCCCTTGATTCACCCTGTACATGATGATGATTTTTCACCTTCTCCCTCAAATACTGCTGGCACATACAGAAATGAATGCTCTCTTTCAATGGCCTCTGACCCAGCTAGGTTTACCAAAATGAATGCCCTAGTGTGTGCATCTTTATCTGAATAAGCTATTTGTATAAAAATATCATACTCCTGCTCAACTATTCTCCAATTCTCTGCAATATTCTGATCAAATACAAGTGGTAAAGGCTTTCAAAATCCATCTGCCATATAAACACATACCAGTGAAGGGTTTTGCAAATATGCAGGAACACATACACATATTCCAGAAATTTATGTCAGTATTTGTAACTATGCACAACAGCACAACAACCCTCCGTATAACTGAACTTTGCAAAATAAGTCTCTCAGGCACTGTAATACTCTTGAAAT
This sequence comes from Protopterus annectens, assembly GCF_019279795.1. Taxonomy (NCBI): domain Eukaryota; kingdom Metazoa; phylum Chordata; order Ceratodontiformes; family Protopteridae; genus Protopterus; species Protopterus annectens. The sequence continues at coordinate 68,666,265 of NC_056743.1, forward strand.
TAAGAAACATTTCAAATAACTGCACAATGTGAATGAACTGGGCAAGAGAATCTCAGAGTCAGTAAAATTTTGTAGTAATTGCACATTGTGAATAAACTGTACACAGCACACTGAAATTTTTCCAATATGGCAGTACCTTGCCAGGCAGTACAAGAAACACTCTGTAATAGCTGTACTTTGCGAATCGATACACCCAGCACAAGAAACTTTTTGAAATGGCTGTACTTTGCAAATAGATGCACACAGCACAAGAAACTTTTTGAAATGGCTGTACTTTGTATTTCAAGAAATAGTTGTACTTTGAACACATATAAACTCTTCGGAATACATGCACAATAGTAAGCACATACTGTAAGCACTTTTACAGACTTTGAGATACTTCAAATAATTTTAGTTATGCCCGTGATACAATACAAAGTCTTAGTTATGTCAAAACACAGCACTTTGCCAAAAATCATGCAGTCGCCTTGCTTATTTACACTTAATGTGCCTTTTGCCCTTATTATATTCGTTTTGCTCATTTAATCTCTTTTCATGCCCATTGTACTTTGATTGTACTTCTTTTACTTTAAACATACCTGTTTTGCTTCAAACACACTTGTTTTGCTTTAAACGTACTAGTTTTGCTTTTCTGATAATCATTTCATCAAATATCTTAATTTTAAACATTTTGCTTAGTTAATAAACCTTTTCTGCCTCCTGCTTGTTTAATAATGTGATTTGTGCCTTGTAATGCTCCATCTTATTTTTTTAAATAAAATGAGCAGTTTGTGTAAATTCTTATTACCTTATCTGGCTCTTTTTCATGCTTGTTTCTCTTAGTTTACCTTCACTGTCATCTCTGCACCTCATGCTCCAAATATAATTTTCTGAAATCCTGGTTCTGACGCCATGTCACTCTCCTCCTTTGGACACAGTAGGAGAGTCTTCATGGGTTCTGTTCAAGCAGCTTTATATGTTCATAGGTTCATAGGTGTGTACTAGGCTAATGGCCCTGGGGCCTTTACAAGCCTAGTCCATAGAATTCCCCTGGCATAGTGCCAACTGACCTTAGTTCCCAGTGCCCCTGTCAGGTAGAGCCACTGGAGTTATCCCTGGGGTGAATTTTCTGTTTCCCATCCACTCATCAAGATTCCTCTTGAAGGGTCATGGAGGTGCTCTGCTTGACATGTATGGGAAGACTATTCCATAGCATGGGCAGTCTCTGGGTTATGAACCTGTCCCTCCAGCATGTTTTGTTAATTTTGATAATGATGTTGAGGTCTCTGGAGTGTGTGGTGCAGAGGGATTGGGATTTCTTTAGATGTAGCATTTCTAACAGAGCTGGGTAAGACATGACTCTGTAAGTCAAGCAGAGATCGCCTCTAAGTAGGCAATATGAGACAGAGAATAGTTGGAGATTTTTGAGTCTGTCCATATAGGACAAGTGTTTAAGGCCTAGCATCCTCTTTGTGAGGTATTTGTGTGGCCTCTCCAGTTGTTGTAGGTGTATACTAAGATACATGCCAAATGGGGCATTCTACTTGACTGGCCTAATGAGGGAAGAGTAGAGGGAGACAATGACCTCTTTCTTCCTGGGTGCAAAACTCTTAGTAACGAGATGTGCCACATAGAAGAACTTTCTGACCACAGTGGCAATGTGGTGATCAAAAGACAGGTTGCTGTCAGCCTGTGTTCCCAGATCTCTTATAATGCCTTCTCTGTTCGGTGGACTACCATCAATGTGCTAATTCATGTGAACCGGGTTTTTACCAAAGGGGATGATGACACATTTTTTGGCACTGAGCTTAAGGCCATGGTTCTGAAACCAGTCGTTGGTCTCAGTGAGGCCTTTCTGTAGGATGTCAACATTCACTTGGGGAGTTAATAATAGCTCCCAACTTGCAATTGTCAGTGAATTTTTGTCAGCCAGTATCCCTTTGTGTTGGCCTGGACTTCAGAGAAGTAGATACCAAACAGGAGAGGAACAAGGACGAAACCCTGTGGGACACCAATCGTGACTAGTTGGCAGTCTGACTTGGAGTCAGCTACTTTCACACTGTGGGTTCTGTGAACCAGTTTGCAACACACCTAGTGATATAGAGGTTCATGCCTAGCTTAGTGAGTTTTTCTATGATTCCTGAGTGGGGAATGGTATCAAAAGCCTTGGTCAGATCAAAGTAGGCTGTATGAACCACCTTGTCTTCATCCACAGCTCTGGTGACTGACTCAAAGAAGTCGACTAAGTTGGGCAGGCATGATCTACCCTTCACAAAACCAAACTGTGTGGGATCCAGAGTTTGGAGATTCCCTATATCCTTGTTTATTAGGTCCATGATGATGAGTTCCATAGCTTTGCATATCAGACTTGTCAGGCTAATGGGGTGATAGTTCTCAGGGTCTGCAGTCGCTCCTCCTTTGTGGAGAGGGATGACTGTAGCAGTGAACCATTTGGTAGGGACAAAGCCTGAGGTAAGGCTGTGATTGAACAGGGCACACAGGTGAGGTGCCAGTTCACTCTGTAGTTCATGCAGAACACAGCCAGGGATATTGTCAGGTCCCATAGAAGCTGTATTCTTGGCCTTGAACAGTGCAGTTTTAACTTGTGCAGCAGTAATACTGGGTGCCTGGCAATCTACTGGTATTGTGATTGATCCTTTGGGGGGTAAAGTGGGCACTGAATCTGTCAGCCAGTATACTGGCAATATCTGTTGGCTCGGTATAGGAGGTACCACTGTGCAGTGACTCAGAGCAAATCTGGGTACTGCCATGGAGATTCTTTACATAACTATAGAAGGCCTTGTGGTTGTCTTTACTATCTGCTGCAATTCTGTTTTCATAGCTAGCTTTAGAGGATTTGATGAGGGATATCAACTTTTTGTTGAGACTGATAAGGGAGTTTTTCTAGTCTTGGGACTTCATCTTATTCCGCATCAGTTTCGTCCTTCTGTTGTAGAGTTTATTTATGGCAGGGGACCACCAGATTGGCTTCCTTTTTTTTGGAGGAGAGCATCTTGGTACTATTGGGTATGGCCAGATCCATGCATTTGTGTATGTGTTCGTACAGTGCATTGGTGTATGATTTGGTGGTCACACAACTATTCTCCATTTGCATGGGTGCCATGAAGTTAGCCACCTCTGTTTTTAGGAGCCCAAAGTTAGCTTTGGAGAAGTTTTTCATGGTGGTTAGCTTTGCAGGGAGGGAGATGTGGATTTCCAAGGTGATTAGTTTATGGTCAGA
>NC_056743.1:68674484-68705969 GCF_019279795.1 Protopterus annectens
TGAGGGAACTCATGTAAGGGATGGAGCATTTAGGAACTGCCTCTATCCATTAGTGGCATGAGGGGTAATCCTGGAGTATCTTTTCTATTACCCATCCTTAGATACAAGTTGTATTTGAATATGGACAGGGATGAGCTTTGTTTTACTTGAATGGATAGTCTTTTCTAGATTTATATCCATCTCTCCACAACATTCAGTTTAGGTAACTGGACTGAGTATTTCTGATGCCATTTGACTTGCTGATGTTCAGTAGGTCCATCTGTATTAGGTCAGAGGATGTCTTGTATGCCAGACACATCACCTCTAAGCACTCTATAGGATACTGAATATAGTGATAAATCTTTGAGGTGGTCCATGCAAGACCTATTGTTTAGGACGTGTATCCTTTTAGTGAGGTATCTCTATGGGTATTCCAATTGTTGCATGGGTCTGGACGGATACATGCCAAAGTGGGCATTAGACAAAATGATTGACCTAATGAGGGCTTTGTAAAGGGGGACAATAACATCTCTATATCTAGTTACAATCAAGTTGTTTCTAAGCTGTGCAATATAGAAAGACTTTCTTATGACTCTGGGCACATGTTGGTCAAAAGTTAGGACACTGTACACACAAGTTCCCAAATGCCAAACAACTGGGTCACTTCTCAGGGGGCATTGTCAGTTTGGCAGTTCCCTGGAGTAGATGACTTCCCAAAGGATAAGATAATGTATTTCTTGGAGTTTAGTTTCAATTCATCATTCTGGCACTAGTTATTGTTTGGGACAAACCTTCTTGCATGATGGTTAAGTCTTTTGGGGATTCAATAACTGCTTCTAGCTTGCTGTCATCTCAAACTTAGTCAGCCAAAGCCTTTTGTTTTTTTCCTTTTACTTTTGAGATGTATGTGCCAAACAGAAAAATTCTCAGGACCAAACCCTGGGGGACACCATTGGTGACTGGTCTCTTCCTCTATTTTAATCTCCTGCATCCTGTGAGCAAGCAAGCATGCATGTATACATTCTTTGATTCACCTTCCTGATTGTATTAACCTGATTGTATTAAATTATATTCCTTGTATAATACAGCACCACTTGTTAGAATGTATTTTAAATTTGTAGTTTGGAACAGTCTTCTAGTAAGCAATGGAACAGAATGTATGAGCCAATAATGACAAAACTACCCATTTCAGAAAATTTCAACCATAAAAGGCCACTCAAACTTCTGTCAGTACAATCCACCAATATCAGTAAATATGGAAAATTTCTACAGAAGTTAAGTTATCTAAATAATTCCACATTAAAGGGATCTGTAACTAATGAAGAGGTTTCTGCTAGCAAACAACTTTATATGTCATGGTTTCATCTACAAATAAAGTGCCTGTTGCCCTTGAAGAATAAACTGCCTATGCTACATTAAAAATTGATAAGCTAGTCATTTTGCAATGGGGAATGGATGGAAAACTGATAGCGGCTTCATAGTTACAAGGTAACTCCTTCGAAGGTGGATATTCATAGGACTGCAGTATCCACTCCCATTAAAGTACAACACAGTACAGTATCAGTGATCCATCTGCATACTGTGGGAGTAGTACCCACAGCCTTCTGCATCAAAAGTACATATACTACCTGTTGTGCTACTAACAATGCAAACAACTTAACATAAGTAGCATTAAGCTTCTCTTCCCTGAAGCTCTCAGGTGCTTGTAAAATCCACTTGATGATCAACTAAATATCTCATCTTCACAGCACAAGAAATCTGAAAAAAAAATATTGGGGGGCAAAGACCCAAAACCAGGGACACATTTTAAATATTGTTTGTATAATCTTAGAAAGTTGCTAAAATAAAGTGTTTTGTGTTACCATGTGTTTCCTGAAAGATAGGAAGACTGAAACTTAAAGAGCTATTATTATTTAGTGACTTCAGTTCTCACTGTTTTGCCAGAAAAACACAAATTTTATGAGGAGCAGACCAAAAGTATGAGCCAAATATTCTGTGAAAATCTGGACAGTGGAGAGCTATGGACTGAACTCCCTGAATCCCAAGTGGTGGTATGTGTGAGAGTAATGCACAGGTTAAAAATGGATTTCAGTGGATTTTATTCTGAAAATGTAAAATAAATATTCTGCATTTCAGTTTGTAGAGTGCACTTGGCAAAAACATATAGCTTGGCATTCATCGTTATTAGGAGTCAGAAGTAAAATATTTTATCTTTTATAAACTATGCAGTTTGTGAAATTTATTATCTACAAGCAGATCAAGATGAACTCTTATATGCAGCTGTGTCTCGTCAACAGGACTTGCAAGATAAGAGCAAAACTGAGGAGTTATCCTTCAGGGACAGAATGTGTGAAATATGGAAAACAAACTGTCAGCAGACCAGCTTCAAAACAAAGACTTATTATTCTGGCCAATTCTCTAAACTGCTGATACAGGCAGAAAAGACACTATAAAGATTGGGACTTTTTCTTTTGTATGAGAGACTTTGATTTTCCTATACTTATAGATCTGATGCTGTAAGCTGAAGTACGGCTTTGTAATTTCTGTATATCTTTCATTGTTAAACTAGATGTCTATTTCGTATGCAGAGTAAATGAATGTTGTTAACAGCTGAGCTGATCTCAGTGTTTTCATTGAGTAAAGGTACAGACTACCTGAACAGTGTAGTGCAACTTTAAATTTTACAGTGGCGAGACCAGACCAGTCAAAACAATCAGGAAGGTGACCTGCAGAGGTGCCTGTCACAGTCCAACATTCCTGAGCAGACTTTTTTTTTTTGGAGTCGACTCTTTCCTAAAACTTTGTCCAAATACTGCAGCGCACTACAGGGCAGTACAGTCATTCTTCTTCAGACAGTTGGTGAGATATGGAGAGCAGGTTGTACTGTCAGACCTTGCTTCACCAGCATCTAGTGAAAGACAACAAAAAAATCCTCCCACAACTGATCTTCATGTCAAGACTAGCCACCTTGTCCTGAACATTTGTGGTAAATATTTTCATCTGTTTTTCTTTTAACAATGAATGCAATTCATGAAAATGCCAAGAAGTGCACTAAGTATTTTATTGTTGATGTATCTGAATCATATGTAAATGTGTTAAATTATTTAAATACATAGTATAATCAGCGTGTTAGCACATGTAAGTTTTTACTACGTAATGCAGAGGTGTCACAGAATGTACATAAATGTTTTATTTAAATGTTGCTTTTTGCATGCCTTGTCATAAACATATTGTATGTATTGTACAAAACCTGGAACACAACCAGGATAAATTAATGCTTGAAGCACAGGCAATAGTTCCTGTTTCTATATATCCTGTTGCAAAAGATTTATTAGAGGGTAATGCAGATGTCAAATTTGTACATTACAGTCTGATTTACAGGAGTTTAAAGATTGGATTGCTAAAATTAGCAACCAGCAAGATCTTGATCTCATGGGTCACTTTCAGACTTACTGTGATAAATGGAATGCATCTGGTAAAATGCATGCTGACATTGCTGAATGCACAAAATATTTTTCTCAGTTTTTGAAAGTCTCACAGACTAAAATTAGGACCTTTATACAAACTGTTATTAAACAAAGCAATAAAGCTATTAGTATAATAAATAGGTTAATGAATAAAATTGTCCATTTGCAAGAAAAATATGATAAGCAACTGGCTGACACACAGCATGACGTAATTGTTGCAAGGGAGGATACTAACACATTATGAGCTCAATTAAAGACACAGGAATCTGTGGCTGCTAGAGCAGCAGATTTAGCTAATGTTAGAAACTCCCCCTAAGTGGGATGAACAGAAGGGTATTTTTAATAACATGATTACATTTGAAGCATAGGTTCTTAAAACTGTAGGCAATGTATGCAATGATACACTTGAGCATTGCTTCTGGAATTTTATTCCTCAGCGTTTCATGGCTTTACAGCAAAAGTGGCATAAAACCACTGCACATTACAAAACAGATAAGAACAGAGACAAGGTTTATGGTAAACTGACAAAAAGATTTAATAAACTTCTGAGGCAGAGTCAGAGTGAGTTCAGAAAGTTCAGACAACATATGCAAACACTTTTTCAGAAGTGCATAAGAGCTTTAAAGTCAGCAGAACAGAATACTGACAAATATAATCTGGTTAGTAAAGAGTTAAAGCAACAGCAGTTAACTATGCTAATAAATAATTTACAACATACTATTCTACCTTTCGAAAATGGTTAAGGGTACACAGCACAAACTTTCATTCAGTTACAGCAAGTCACTTAAATAGTAATAAAACAGTTCTAAGGCATAAAAATCAAATGAAAGTAGTTAAATGAGGTAAAGACATGACGTCACAAGACTGACATGCATATATTTTCTTTTCATCTAAAGTGCAGCAAAAGACAAATGACAGAAAATATTTTGTAATCGTATGATAGCATAAGAAAATAATAAATAGCACAGACTCCAGCAAAAACAGTATTCAAATGCAATATTATGCATAGTTAAGCAAGTTAATGTTTATTACAACTGCATTCTATCCTGTTTGATAATTGTAATAAGATGTCTTATTTGTGCATACGTGTCATTAATAATCTGTTTGCAAGTAAATACTACACCAAGTGCAGTCAGTACATGGGCTATGGTATGCAGTTAAAATAAATTATGCAGGTCCCTTTACAAAAAGGGAGGGTACAAATAACGAGTAGTAAAGCAAATGTGTAAGACCAAAGTGTCACAGTCTAGGTAACAGCCAAAGGACAAGCATACATTCAATTCTCACAGCATAAAGCAAATGAACAATACAGCAATAAAATAATGTACACTACAGGGAGAAGGGCATGCTTTCAATTTTATACTAACTGTGTCTGAAACAAAAGAACAGCATTTAGCTAAAGTGATACAGGTCCTTCAAACACTGCAGGAGGCAAGGCTTAAGGTTAAAAGTGAAAAGGTACAATTCATCTTATGACATGCTTTCTAGCCAGAAAAAGTTACTCTTTCTGGAATGGAGACCAAAGAAAAATACAGCTTTTTGTAATTTAAAGGCAGCATTGGCCAAGGCTACAGAATTAGTAGCTGCAAGTCTAACAAATCCATTTGCATTACAGGCAGCAGCTGGACCCAACACACTCTCTGTTGTGCTTTTACAGGAGTGGCCTCATGGCTCTGATGCTAAACTGAGAAAGACTTTACATTCTTCAGTAAAAAGCTGACACATGTTGAGAGGGGATGTCACCAATGCATTCAGCAACTTTTGGCCATTTGCTGGGTTTTAAAACAAATTGAATACTTAACAGCTTTTTCCAAAGACATTATAGCACAGACACCACATTATGCCATACAGGCTTTGGTAAATGAGACTCAGTTAAATAAACCGATTGATGACGTCAGTCAAGCAGTGTTTGCAAAATGGTTGGCATTATTTAGTGTCAAGCAAGTTACAATAAAGGCAGGAGATAAGTATTACTTATCTAACTTCATGAAATATAAAGGAACATTTTTTTTCAGACAGTGCATATGTAGTTAATTCTCTGTGGCTGCATATGTCTACATGGGCAAGAAGAGGGTTTGTTGATAATATGGGCAAACCACTCAAGCATGCTTCTGTGTTACAGACTATTTGGAATTTGGTTCATAGTCAGTCCCTTATGGGTTGCTACAGTATCTTAAAGGTAAAAGCCCATTAAAAAGCTACAAATGACATTTTTTAGTTAAATAACTACACTGATCAGATGGCAAAAAGGCAGCAAAGAAAGGAATGCAATTGTATCCTACAGAACACCTTTCTGGTGTACCAGATAAAACCACTGCAGTACATGCCATACAGACATTTTCAGCTCAAATTTTGCAGCATGATTTGCTGCAGATCCAAACTAAGTTTGGACCAAGAAAGAATTAAAAAAATGTAGTCTTGTAGGAGAAAGTCCAGGGCAATATTATGCAAAATGTTTTGAAGATGGTTCTAGTCTTACTTATATACTGTACCAACAGGCACGACAGTTAGTGAAATTTAATCATCAGGTATTGGGACATTTGGGTGCACAAAAGTTATGGCCCATTGTAAATACAAGTACTAGCATCCACAGTTAAAGAAAATCTGTGATTTAGTGCATGCTAAATGCTTAATATGTTTGCAGGTTAATGCTCAATTGAAAAAGCCACAGTTACTAAGTGTAACTCCAGCAGATGGACCTTGGTATGCCATCCAAATTGACTTTGCAGGTCCATTACCCTCAGCTAAAGGTGGATAGAGGTATCTTCTAGTGATAGTTGAGGTATTTTCAAAATGGGTAGAAGCAATTCCTACCAAAACAATGATGGCTAAGGCTACAGAAAAAGTCTTATGGAAAAACATTTTTTGTCATTGGGGATAGCCACGAGTTATCGAATCTGATAACGGGCCACAATTTGTCAGTAAACTGATGAAAGCTTTGTGTGATTTGCTTGGTATCCAGCAACGATTTCATGTTCCTTACAATCCTCAGTCCAATGGGATTGTTGGAAGAATGAACAGGGCTCTTAAGGAATGCCTTAAGAAAGCCTGCTTGGAAAAGGGTGTAAATTGGGTAAAACATTTGCCTGGAATCTTGCTGGGTGTCAGAGCAACTCCACACAGTAAAACAGGGATTTCACCTTTTGAAGTCATGACAGGCAGAAAAATGCCTGTACAATTGCCATTTGACCCTAATGTTAGTACAAACAGACCATTATTAGAAATTGCACAGCATCAAAAATCGTTAAAGGATATTTCTGAATTGTGTCAAAGCCTATCAAAAATGCAAGCATTCAAATTACGGTTAAAGGATCCTATTATGCCAGAAGAAAACCTTCCCTCTGGGACACAGGTATTAATCAAGATGTTCCAGACGGATGGTCCATGGGATAGTAATTGGCAAGGACCCTTTGAAATAACTGCTCAGTTAGGACCTTTAGTGTACAAAGTTAAAGAAAAGAAAAAAGCAAAATGATTCTTGTTCATAGAGATCAGCTGAAAGTCATTAAGTGACTTCATGTTTTGTGTTTTCTTTTTGTAGACTCACGGCAAATGCCAAGCCTGATATTATTGTAAACGTATTCTGTATTATGAGGCATTAAGCATCACTGCAAAAGATAAACTACTTAGTTTGGCTGAAAAGACCAAAAAAAAGACACTGCTCACAATTGGTGGTATATCTTTACCTGTTGGTCAAAATCAGGAAAAAACCTGTTAAGTTGGTTGACACATCCTGTATTAGTAGTAGTAGGCATTATAGTCATATTAACTATCTGGAATTGCTATCTAAGTTGCCATTTGCAGAAAATGTATATAATCCAACAAATTATGATGGTTAACCTAGGTAAATTGGAAAAGGTTTCAATGTGTACAACTGAAGTCGAAAATAGTAATTTTCCACTTTTTAAAATAAAAAAGAAAAGCACGATACTGGAACACCAAAAGATATGTAATTTTCTGCTTTTTAATTGAAAAGAGGGAATTGTGGGAGTAATGAACAGGTTAAAAATGGATTACACTGGATTTTATTCTGAAAATGTAAAATAAATATTCTGCATTTCAGTTTGTAGAGTGCACTTGGCAAAAACATATAGCTTGGCAGTCATTGTTATTAGGAGTCAGAAGTAAAATATTTTATCTTTTATAAACTATGCAGTTTGTGAAATTTATTATCTACAAGCAGGTCTAGATGAACTCTTGTATGCAGCTGTGTCTCATCAACATTACGTGCAAGATAAGAGCAAGGCCGAGGAGTTATCCTTCAGGAACAGAATGTGTGAAATATGGAAAACAAACTGTCAGCAGACCAGCTTTAAAAGAAAAACTTATTATTCTGGCAAATTCTCTAAACTGTTGATACAGGCAGAAAATACACTGTAAAGATTGGGACTTTTCCTTTTGTATGAGAGACTTTGATTTTCCTATCCTTATAGATCTGATGCTGTAAGCTGAAGTACGGCTTTGCAATTTATGTATATCTTTCATTGTTAAACTAGATGTCTGCTTCGTATGCAGAGTAAATGCATATTGTTAACAGCTGAACTGATCTCAGTGTTTTCATTGAGTAAAGGTACAGACTACCTGAACAGTGTAGTGCAACTTTAAATTTTACAGTATGGGTAGAGAATTCTGGCTCTTGTTTGAGCCTGAGTAACACTAACCACCAGGAACACCTAACTGGGGCATTTTACACACACACACACAAACACACACACACACACGAGAGCAGCATAACTCCTGCAAATAAAAGAACAAAACTCTCCTTACCGGCATGACTCTGGCTCCAGCAGCACCAATGGAACAGTGGCAACATAACTCCTGTAACACAGAGTAATAAGAGAAGAACAGCTAGTTTTAGTTAGTTTAACTTCCGCGCATGAATCCACATTAGCGTAGAAACTCCACTTCATTCATTTTTCCCGACAGGTCTTGCAGGTGTAAAAGTGGGGGGCTCTCCCTCCTCCTGGTTCTATGGTTCCGGCACCCATGGAGGGGCTTAGGAGCTTGCAAACATCCCTGGATACAGCACATCTGTATCTGGACTAGGCTAGTTACAGGAAAGTGGGGAAACAAGTGCAACTGCAGGCTTTTAAATCAGAAAGTTGAGAGTAATGAAAAAACTGCCCAAACAGCCAATAACTACAATTTCTGGGCCAGAAACCATTTCATATGTAATAGATAGGCTATCTAGTGCTTACCACTCCCACTGATAAGCTAGAAGGATTCCCTCCAACAGAGAAAGGCTTGGGGGGTTCAGGAGCTTACCAGTCATGGATACAGCAAATCTGTAGCTGGACTAGACTAGTTACAAGAAAGGGGGGAAACAAGTGCAAATGTGGGCTATTAAATCAGAAAGTTGAGAGAGATGGAAAAACTGCCCAAATGACCAATAACTACAATATCTGGGTCAGAGACCACTCCTTATGTCGTAGAAAGGCTATGTAGTGCTTACCACTCCCACTGACAAGCTAGAAGGCTTCCCTCCAACACAGAAAGGCTTGGGGGGCTTTGGAACTTACAAACAGTCCTGGAGACAGCAAATCTGTATCTGGACTAGACTAGTTACAGGAAAGGGGGAAACAAGTGCAAATGTGGGCTTTTAAATCAGAAAGTTGAGAGAGATTGAAAAACTGCCCAAACGGCCAATAACTACAATTTATCGGCCAGAAACCACTCCTTATGTGGTAGATAGGCTACTTAGTGCTTACCACTCTCACTGATAAGCTAGAAGGCTTCCCTGCAACACAGAAAGGCTTGGGGGGGCTCAGGAGCTTACAAACAGTCCTGGATACAGCAAATCTGTATCGGGACTAGACTAGTTACAGGAAAAGCAGAAAACAAGTTTAGAATGTTTTTTTTTTTTTTTTTTTTTTTTTTAATAAAGTGGAAAAGGAGAAAGCAGAAACAGAAGATAATTCAGGGTTAAGAACCTAAGTGGGTTGGCCTTCTCAAATGTTCTCTCTGTATTAGGTAGAATGAGCTAATGACACTAGACTGAGAGGAGTGTCCCAGATCAAATGTATAGTATGAGTGAGTAACTGCAAAGCCACCAAGAATCTAGAAGATCTAATTACAACTCAGTTCTACTAGCCCCTGCTGTTACACCAATCACTCATGTTAGAGAAAGTCAGGAAACCCTGTTGCTCTCAATAATATTAAAATACTATCAACAGAAGATGGCTGCCAGAAACGCAGGAAACAACAAACAAAACTATCAGGCCTGGACAACAGCAGGCCTCTATCAAGATTATGCTACATGAGTAGAACACACAGAAACCTCACAATAAATGCAAAGAGAAAGAGCACTCACTAACAGAAAATAAAAGTCTCAGTATGAAAATGCAGTTTATAGTTTAGTAATTCAGTAAAAATGCAATTACAGTAATGCACTCTATTACAGCTACTAGCTCTAGCCACTAAATGATTATTATATACAAACACATCATGATAGACGTTTACTGACTTTAACTTAAGTAGCTTATATACAAACTAACTACAGCAATCATGCATGCTCACTCACTGGCTGAACTCTCAAAATGGCACTGGGAATAATAGCATGTGCCCCGTATTTATATGTACACATTCAGTCCTTGATATGCTTCTTAAAGATACAGCACAACATAGGCTGTGTCTGAAATAATCCATGTGGATCAATGCTCTTCCCTGTTTAATAAATAAAACAAGTACTAGCATTTTGGAGTACATAAGCATATTGCGCAAACTGCAAGCATCCTAAGTCTTACACATTTTAAAACCAACAAAAAAAATGTCAACATGTCTTTACTAAATCAAGGAAGCCTGTGGGCTTGCTGTCTTATCTCTGAGAGTGAGAAGGAAAATATATAAATAATACACTCAAAAACAACATAACTGAAAATGAACTTCAGGTTTTGATCGAATAATAAACAATCGAATAACAATCAGAAAACATAACATATATAGTTTCCTCACTTCCACAGTAACAACCCTATGCATGGACCAGATTGTCAATATTACAACCAGCAGTGCAACCATACTGGATCTGGGCCTCACTAATATGGAAGAGTGCAGCACACCCACTAGTCTAATGTCCTCTCTGGTAAGGTCAGACCACAAAATGGTTTCCTTTGAAGTAAAAGTAAAAATAAAACCTGGAAACCCAGCTAACCCTGAAATATTCAGGAACTACTCTAAGGCTAACTTCCTACTATTAAGTGATAACTTGGCAGAATTTCAAGCCGCTATAAACTCTGAGAACACTTCTGCCTACACATAATTGTTCACAGAAATCCTATACAAGCATGCTAATAGCTGCATAGAGGCACCAGGAAGAAGTACAGAACTAACTAAAAAAAAACAAGCCACCTTTTTGGAATCACAACTCAATAGGCTGTATAACAGAAGGAAGAAAATCATTGCAAAAATTAGGAGGTACAGCACCCGGCAGGATAAAAGCACTCTCATCAAAATAAGCAAACAACTCAGAGGACAAATAAAGTCTGCCAAAGTCCAGTTTGAGGTAAATCTGGCCTCTCAGGCCAAGAACAACCACAAGGCATGTTTTAAGTATGTCTGCAACCTCAAAGGCAATACACAGTTGTATGCAGAGCTCATACTGAGCCAAAAGATATTGCAAACCTACTAGCTAACAAATTCAGCTTCAACTTTACCCCCTCTACCTTCTCTCAGGAAATGCCATCAAATATAATCAAATATAACTCCTCTGCTATCACTAGGGAACAGGTCCTTAATCTCTAAGGCCAAGAGAACTGCATCAGTGGGCCCAGACAGTATCTCTGGATGCCTTCTAAAAAGCATGAAACATTACCTATCAGGCCCTCTGGAATTGCTATTTAAATGTGGTCTCCAAACAGGCTTCATGCCTTATGAATGGAGAACAGTAACAGCCATTGATCTGCACAAAGGTGGGCCATCTACAGACCTATAAGTATCACCAGTCTCATATGTAAAGTCATGGAAAGAATTATCATGGAAATAATCAATAATGGCATAGGAAACCTTCATACCACTGGAACCAACCCAATCTGATTTCCTCAAGGTCAGGTCATATCTACCAAACCTGGTGGACTTCTTTGAAAAGGTCACCAAAGCAATGGATGAGGGCAAAATGGTTCACACCAAGGCATTTGGTACAAAATCTCACTCAGGCATTGTTGACAAACTCAAGAGGTTAGGTGCAAACCATTATGACTCCCAGTGGATAGCCAGCTGGCTCACAGACAGGACCCAGGAAGTTGGAATTGGGGAGTTCACCTCCAGAAAGAGGCCATTCAGAAATGGAGTAATGGAGTCCCTCTAGGATCATTCCTTGGACCACTCCTTTTTGGAATTTACTTCTCTGAAGTAAAGGCCAGTGTCAGTGACCTCTGGCTGACTAAAGTTGCAGATGATTGTAAATCAGAAGCTGTCATTGAATCACCCACTTACACAAATGTTCTGCAGATAGGGCTGACACAGACAAACAACTGGTGTCAGAACCATGGGTTAAAACTAAATGCAAAGGAATGCATAATAGTATCCTTCAGGAAGTCATCCACCTCTGGTAACCATCATATTGACAACACACCCCTAAGAGCTGACCCAGTATTCATGGACTTGGGGACATACATAGACAGTAATCTAGGCTTTGATCATCATGTGTCTACAGTAGTGAGGAAATCACTCTATGTTGTGCAACTTATAAACAAAGGTATAGCATCTAGAGCCAAGGAAGTCATTGTTCCATTGTATTTGGCATTCATCAGACCTATCATTGAGAAAAAAATGCCCCTTTTGGTATCTACTTATCCAAGTATATCCAACAAATGGAATGTCCACAGAGGTGTTTCACAAAAGCAGTATAGGGTATAAGTAACATGTCCTATGCAGACCACCTCAAGGCTCTATCCCTGTATTTTGTCTCCTACAGGCTGTTGAGGGAAGATCTATGCCTGGCATACAAGGCGTTGCCAGAACACACTCTGATGGACCTCCAGCATGCCCGCAAAACAGCGCCAGAATTTCCCAATCTAAAGACTTAAACCTTGCCTGTGATATAAATAGAACATGTTGGAGAGACAGGTATATATCCCAGAGACTACCCTTTCTCAGGAACAGGCTCCCCATCCACGTGAAGTAGAGTTCCTTCCCAACCCAATTCAAGTGCAACTTGGAAAATTGGATGGGGAGCAGGAATTCATTCCTGGTTTAGCACATATGTCTCCAATGGATACAAGCAGCCTGTAAATGGTTCATCTCACAGGCCCCTACTTGTAAATGTTTCATCTCCCAAGCCCCTTCTTACACTTATCAGGGGTAACAGAATTTGCCAGAGTTTTACGATGCATAGCTAGTCTTAAAAAGGCCTTGCGGTCATTAGCCTAGTAAAAACCTGTAAACTTATGGAAATATCACAATACAAAACTATTTATTATTACAAATTCTGTTACATGCAAAATGCATATGTTTTATAAAATATGCTATTACAAAGCAATCATATTTTTGAATAATATGAAATAACTTTATTTGTAGTCACAGACACACAAGACATAAAAGGCCCATGTAATTTAGACTGGTGTTTTAAAATCTATCACTTCCCAAATGTCACAATCTTAGTTTTTTCTTGGGAGTACCATAAGAAATAATTTGAGTCTGATATGATGTGTTGTTATTTTATTTTATAAACTTTTAAACTGCATCACCTTCTTAACTTAATATTAACAGGATGGTACACTTTAAAGGTCTGATGAATAAATCAGATGTATTTCAGGGAAGTTCAAGAATGTGGAAAGTGATCAGGGTTGCCAGACGTCCCTATTTGGGCGGGACTGTCCCGAGATCAGCATCCATCCTGATCCCGAGTTCCACACTGCCGGTTTAAATCCCGGGCAGCCTCCACTTTGTTTTTTGTTTTTTTTTGATTGGCCTATATACCGGCATATGGGCCAATCAGAAATCGCTTAACACAGAGCTTCTTGTGTTTAATGCAGAACATCACAGTTCCGCATTAAACAGAAGTAGCTCCATGTTTAGCGATTTTTGATTGGCCCGTATACCGGTATATGGGCCAATCAAAAAATCGCAAAACAGAGCTACTTCTGTTTAATGCGGAACTGCGATGTTTCACATTAAACAGAAGTAGCTCCATTTTTAGCGATTTTTGATTGGCCCGTATACCGGTATACGGGCCAATCAAAAAATAGCAAAACAGAGCTACTTCTGTTTAATGTGGAACTGCAATGTTTCGCATTAAACAGAAGCAGCTCCGTGCTTATAAAAAATAAACACAGAGCTACTTTTGTTTAATGTGGAACTCTGATGTTCCGCATTAAAGACCCTTTTTTTTTTATTTTAGTCTTCACTTTTGTTTGTCCCTATGTGGACAGTCGGAAATCTGGCAACCCTGAAAGTGATACAAACAACAGATTACAGGTGCTGCCCCCACCAGGTCAGACTGCAATTACCTCTCATAATATACACAGGGAGAAATTCTATGGGCTCTCGGGAAGTTTGGTCTTTCAGCGAATGTAGCTTTAAGAAATATTGTATAAATACCAGGCCAAAAGAAAAGCAATTAGACTTCATGGAAAACCTCCTCATACAACTCAGGACACAACTCACAAACCACATCAGCACTCATTACACCTAGAAATGAACTCCACAGCACTGCACATACATTCTCCTCTCAGTCACCTACTCTGTGGCATGCTCTCCCCATCAACATAAAGAAAATTAACACTTATTCCAAATTCAGAATGCAACTAAAAAAACACTTCTTCATCCAAGCCAAATGTTTCTGCTTCAACACAGGACATGTCACCTAACCTGCTTCCTTTCCAAGTCTCTTCATAGGATCATAGGATCATATTCTCTGAGGTGCAGGCCAAAACCAGTGGGCTATGGCTGACCAAGTTTGCAGATGACTGCAATCTGGGCACAGTCATCAATTCCCCAAGTGATGTGGACATCCTCCAAGAGGGTCTCACCCAAACAAATGACTGGTGCCAGAAACATGACCTCATGCATCAGCATTCCCTTTGGGGAGAGTGATGTCCCCACATATCACATTAATAACAATGTCCTAAGTACACAATCAGTAGTGAGGGATTTGGGCACCAAGGTTGATAGCAACCTGACTTTTGACCACCATGTTGCTTCCATTGTACAGAAAGCTTTCTACATGGCCCACCTCATAAGTAAGGGTATCTCATCCAGGGACAAAGAGGTCATAAGATCCCTGTATTATAGGTTCATAGGTAGGTACTAGGCTATCTGCCCGAAGGAATTTATAAGCCTAGCCAGAATGTGTTGACTTTCGCCGCCCCCTTAGATTAGTTCCCTGTGCCTCTGTCCAGCAGTGCCACTGAAGTGATCCCCGGGGTAAACTTTCTGTTTCCCATCCACTCGTCAAGGTCTCTCTTGAAGAGTGCTAGCGAGGAGCTCTGCCTAATGTAGATTGGAATCTTGTTCCAAAGCATGGAAAGTCTCGGGGACAGGAATCTATCCCTCCAGCATGTCCTATTTATTGTTGTGGTGAGGTTTAGATCCCTAGAGTGTGTGGCTCGAGTGGATAAGGTTTTCCTTAGGTGGAACATGTCCATCAATTCTGGGTTGGACATGGCCATATATGTCAGGCAGAGATCACCTCTGAGCAGGTGGTATGCAACCAAGTACAGCTAGAGTTTCTTCAGTCGAGTTGCATAGGGTATCTATTTGAGACCAGTGATTCTCTTGGTGAGGTACTTCTGTGGTCTTTCCAGCTGTTGCAGGTGTCTTGTAAGGTACATCCCAAATGGGGCATTGTACTCTATGATGGGTCTGATGAGTGATGAGTAGAGGGGCACAATGACCTCTTTTGATCTGGATGCAAACTCCTTTGTGATTAGGTGGGCCACACAAAAGGATTTTCTTACCACTTTGGCAATGTGATTATCAAAGGAGAGATTACTATCTACTTGGGTCCCCAGATCCCTTATTACATTTTCCGTATTTAGGGGACTACCACCTATGTGGTAGTTTGTGGGTACTTTGTTATTTCCAAAGGGAATAACTATGTATTTTTGGCATTTAGCTTGAGGCCATGATTTTGACACCAGGTATCCGTCTCAGTGTGACCCTTTTGGAGGATGTCTGTGTCAGCTGGTGAATCAATTATAGCCCCTAGTTTGCAGTCGTCTGCAAACTTGGTCAGCCATAGTCCTCCTGTGCTTGTCTGTACCTCTGAGAAGTATATGCCGAACAGGAGGGGTCCTAGGACTGAGCCTTGGGGAATGCCACTTGTAACTGGTTTAGAGTCAGACCTAGCTCCCACAACTCTCACCATGTGGGTTCTGTCTGTGAGCCAATTGCCAACCCATCTTGTGACATAGGGGTTTATGTTCAGGCTGGTGAGCTTGTCTATAATACCAGAATGGGGAATGGTGTCAAAGGCCTTTGCTAGGTCTAGGTAGGCTGTGTGTACCACCTTTCCCTCATCTATAGCCTTGGTAACTGTCTCAAAGAAGTCCACCAGTTTAGGGGGCATGATCTGCCCTTAACAAAGCGGAACTGGGTAGGGTCCAGTGTTTGGAGGTTCCTAATGTCTCTGTTAATGAGTTCCATGATGATGCGCTCCATAGCCTTGCAGACCAAGCTAGTCAAGCTTATAGGGCGATAGTTCCCAGGGTCTGTTGTGGCTCCACCTTTGTGGAGTGGAATAACTGTTGCTGTGCACCACTCTATGGGTACATAGCCTGTGGAGAGGCTGAGCTTGAACAGTGTGTTTAGGTGAGGGGTTAATTCATCTTTGAGCTCTTGTAGGATGCAGCCTGGGACACTGTCCAGTCCCATTGATGCTGTGTTTTTGGCTTTGGAGTGGGCTATTTTAACCTGAGTGTCTGTGATTTCAGGGGCACTACATTCTTCTGGTATGGTTATGGGCCCTTTTGGAGGTGAGAGGGGGGTGAAGTTTGCACTGAACCTGTCTGCCAGGATGTTGGCAATATCAGTTGGTTCAGTGTATTTTGTGCCATTCTGCACTAACTCTGAGCAGATCTGAGCATTGCCACTTACATTCCTGACATAGCTAAAGAATGCCTTGTGGTTATCTTTGGAGTCCTTGGCAAGTTTTCTTTCAAAGCTCACCTTGGACGATTTTATGAGGGATCGTAGTTTCTTGCTGATACTAATCAGGGATGTCTTCCCTTCTTGAGATTTTACTCTTTTCTGTAATAGTTTCCTCCTTCTATTGTATAGCTTGTTTATGGCAGGGGTCCACCAGACTGGTTTCCTTTTCTTGGAGGAGTGAGTCTTGGTTTTGCTTGGGATAGCATGGTTCATGCATTCGTGTAGGTGCCCGTAGAATGCATTAGTAAAGGATTTTGCAGCTCGGAAAGCATTATCCTTTAGCATGGGGGCTTTGAAACTTTCCACCTCCATCTTAAGTAATGTGAAGTTTGCTTTTGAAAAGTTTTTCACAGTGATTTCCTTGTCCGGGGGTGGGAGCGGAATGTGGATATCCAAAGTGATTTGTTTATGGTCAGATCTAACCAGCAAGGGGTTGACCTCCAGTGTGGAACACCGGTCACCCATGTTGGTGATGACCAGGTCCAATGTGTTGTCACCTCTGGTGGGAGTGCTGACCAGTTGATCCAGGGCATTTGAGTTTATAAATTCTAGGAAATGTTGGGCAAGGGAGTTAGTACTTGAGAAGTTCTCCCAGTTAATGTTTGGGTAGTTGAAATCACCCAATATTATGGTGTTTGGTAGGACCTATATGTTACCCAGTGTTTCCAGAAATGCAGAATGGGAGTCCTGGGACATGGTGGGTGATCTGTAGCAAGCTACAATTTGAATTGCAGTTTTGCCCATTATTAGTTGCACGTGGATAATCTCTGAAGCATTGTGCTGTGCCACTAACCTGGAGGTGTAGATATCCTTAATGAATATGGATAGTCCCCCACCTTTTGTATTTCAGTCCGGGTTTTGTGGCCGAAATGTATGGTATGAGTTGTAGCCTGGTAGTGCTGGGGTGCTCTCTGGAGCCTTAAACCAGGTTTCTGTTACTGCACATATATCGATTTTCTCCATGCTGAGGAGTACCTCGAGTGCATGCATTTTGAGGTTTAGACTTCTGGCATTGAGTAGTATTACCCTCAGATTTTTGTTACTTGTGCTATTTACGGTGGTGGGTTTGTTTTTTGAGCCTTGCCTAAAAAAGGCAATATGGGGGTGGCAAGAGCATTAGCCAGTATTCGAAAGCCTAAGGGTGACAGGTACAAGCCATCTCTAGTGAAGCAGCATGGCTTGTAGAGCATGTCATCCCAGGCAGACAGACACTGGATCCCCTTTGAATGACACCAGGAACTTAGCCAATTGTTGAAATTGATAATTTTTTCTCTATACCATGGTATCATTCTTGGTGAGGGCAGGATGCTACTCATGGTCAGGGTCATACCGGCCTGGGCTACGTGATCAGAGAGCTCTCCCTTGTTTCTTTTCATGTAGTCCAGGGAGGTATGGCTC
Organism: Protopterus annectens; assembly: GCF_019279795.1. Taxonomy (NCBI): domain Eukaryota; kingdom Metazoa; phylum Chordata; order Ceratodontiformes; family Protopteridae; genus Protopterus; species Protopterus annectens. Next base: position 68,692,412 of record NC_056743.1, read on the forward strand.
AGGTTATTCACACCAACATGGACAATGACAGAGTTGTGTTTGTACTTATTCTGGAGTGACCTGAGTGCTTGTGTTATGTGGCAGATCCTGGCAGCCGACAGTTAGCTAACAGTAACCTTCTTCTTATTCAGCCTAGTGAGTGGGACGTCAGTGTGCCTGACTATAGAGTCACCTATTACTGGTATGTTGGGTATGTTATTTTGCGTCGAGGGCTGTTATTGCGTGGCACACTGGTTTTGTGAAGTATGTGTTTCATGGTTTGTGTTGAGAGGTGGAGGTTGTTTGGATGTCTGCTTTGGAGGGCTCTGTTGCTTTTGCAGATTTTTATTTAGGGCCTCCGAGAATGTTTTCATATATTTATGTGTGTTTTTTACCGATGCTGGTTTAATGGGTCTATGTGAGACTGGTGGTGTGATGCAAGTATTTCCCTTCTCCTCTTGACTGTTTGATCCAGTCTTAGGTTGAGAGAGCTTAGCCTCCAGTTTTGCTGTATAATTGCATCTCTCGCATGTATTAGTGTTTGGTGGTAGGAGGAGAGGTTTGTCTGTGTACATGAGGCAGTTGTTACATTGCCTCAAAATGCCCAGATTCACCAGTTGGACTGGAGAGTACACCTGAAACTGCCCTTTGGACATGCCTGGATAGATACAGTAAACTGTTTTGCTGAATGGCTGGTAAGGTCGAATAGAGAGCCTTGTCCTTCTGTAGTGCTAGGGTTTATAAGTGCTTGCTGTGAGTTTTGAGCAAGTGCCAGGCTGAGTAATGAATGGTTTGAGTGTTTAAGTTGAAAGTTTGTCTAGTTTCAAGGGAAAAATTGAAGAGGAGACTTTGTGGAGCCGGGAATAGTTATACCCTAGCTAACCGGCACTGCCCGGCACGCAAAACTGGGCAAATGCATTTTTTATAGCAGGAAAATTCTTCACTTATAAGGCCAGTTATTGAATACAACACCCCCTTTGACATGTACCTCACAAAGCACATGCAGCAGCTGGAGAGACGACAGAGGTTCCTCACCATGAGAATTCAGGGCCTCAAACACCTACCCTACACAGATAGGCTAAAATCCCTGTCCCTCTACTCAGTTTCATACAGACTCCTCAGAGGTGACCTCTGTCTGGCATACAAAGCAATCTCTGACCGGGCCTTGATGGGACTGCTGCATATCCGCAAGTCAAGCTCCACTCGAACAACCTGTATGCGTAACCTCAACCTAGTCTGTGATATCAATAGGACTTGTTGGTGGGACAGATTTCATTCCCAGAGACTCCCCCATCTGTGGAATAGACTCCCTCTCCACGTCAAGCAGAGTACCTCATTATCCCTTTTTAAGCACAACCTGGATAACTGGATGGGAAACAGAAAATACACGCATGGGATTCCACCTGTGTCCCTGCTGGACAGGGGCTCTGGGTGCTGACTTGTCTAAACATGAGCTAAACTCTTGGCTAGGCTTATAAGGGCCTCAGGGCCAATAGCCTAGTAACCTCCTATGATCCAATGGACTATTCGGTTATTGCTTGCACTTTGTTATTTTTTGTTTGTGAAATGTTTTGTATTTCTTCTGGGCTGAGTCTGAAATTGGTCAGTATTGATCAGTGCACTACCCCTGTAAATGAATACAACTTAAATAAAATACATGACATGATAATTACATGAAATTACCAGTGCATTTCAACAAAAATGTTGCAACTACATTTCAGCCAGCTGTAGCTTTTTACCCTTAGTGAAAAGGACATGATAGCAGCAGAAAAAAACAACTTCCAACTCTCTTCTTACTGTCACAAATCAAAAGACCACCAAACTACAGGTATATTACTTAACGGAGCAGTTACGTGGATTCAAAAAACAAAGCTTGTGTGCAGGCTGGGTATTTAAGATACTTGGGACTGGAAGTATGCAAATCAAGGGGGCAGGGCAACATACTGATTTCTCTGCAAAATCATGATGTCCTGCCCAAATCAGGAAACTTGAGAGCTATGAATGCAAGGTACAGACCTTTGGAAGAAAACACACCAGCCCCATACTCCAGATTGTCAATATAATATTTCTCAGTTATTAGACATGTTTCTAACAAAATCTCAGACCTAACATAGACAGGAATGGATAAGCATTCTCTAGCAACAATGCAATACTTAGCATGTCATCTATAAAACTGATGCTGAAATATGTAAAAACTAAATGATAAGCTAATTCCAAAGTGTTTACTGCCATCATTATTATTATTAATACCACACAATAAAAATCAAATAGGAATTATTCATGATAGTATTTAAAAGAAAACAACAAGGTAGTTCATAGCTGGCATCAGGAACAGACTAACAAACCATACCACATATAACAATACATATATGTGTATGTTATATCATGAGTGGTTGGTTGATAAGCTAAATGACTGACACACAAAAGCTCAACCAAAACATGCTGACCATTCGTAATACCGATAGCACAAATAATCAAAACCCAGTTGATCAGATAAGGAAAAAAATCCTTTTCTGATCTACAAACAATAACCCTACCAAACCTTTTTCTCAAACAGTTGTAGTGCTCGAGTTAGCATGCCCCCCCCCCCCCTTTGCCTTAGTAATGCATGCTAACCCTAACACAAACTCTGGCCCTGCCCCTTATCCTAACTACAGGCCTTACCTTAAAAAAAAGTTTATGGAACACTGCCACTACATAACACAGCTCAAACATTCAGCATGTACACAAACACACACACCAATAAATCTATCCCTTTACCTAACTCTAACATGCACATACTCACATGTACACAAAATCTAAGCTCTTACCTGACCCTTAGTCTAACCCTATCAACCAAGTATGGGTTCTATGGACAATGTCAATAGTAATCCACCAGTGGCTACAACTCCCAATACACATATGGCCACTGGCATGGCTAGGGGATCCAACGCAGTCTCTAACACAACCCCCTTTTTTCTTTACCAGAACCCCTTCCAGTAACTACTGCACAGAGACAAGGGAGATCATGCAGTCAAATGAAGAGAGGCCGAATGCAGCACAAGCAGCAGTCCATGGAGAGGTTTACCTACACGGGAATATGGAACAGGAATTGACTAATTTGGTAGTGAATATTTCCTCTATACATCTTACCTCTGCACAACTACAGGTATTAAATAGAGTTTTTTTCCTTTCTACCTGCACAGAGATTGAATCTCTCACAGGTTCTGACTGACTTTAAGATTATTTTCATGTAATTTGACTTTAGCAGCAATGTTTCATGATACACAAGAAGCACCTTGGGTGTTTGCCAAACCAAGTACTTTTATACCAGATAAACATCCTATTATTGTGACTTATGTGAAAGTATGTGACAAATAGATCAGAATGGCGCTTAATGAGAAACACACGTCATGTTATTATAATTTGAATGCTGAGAAATACAGAGCATTGAATGACCTTAAACATCTAAAATCTATTGAGATATGCCCCGCAGATAAAGGTGGAGCAATAGTAGTTATGGACACCAGTTTGTATTTAGAATCTATGGCTGAGCTGTTGAGAGATGATAATACTTATCAATTGATTACGAAGCTGCAACTGGCAGCTATTGTTAATAGGATTGGTGTGTTGCTATTTGATCTATTGATCACAGGTACCATTAATGAAGATCTATTCAAACATTTTTCAGTTGAGCATCCGATTGTCCCTATTTTATACAGACTTCTGAAGATACATAAAAATCTGTATCATCCTCCCATGCGACCCATACTATTTAGTAGAGGATGGGTTTCAGAACCCTTGTCCATCTTTTTGGAAAAGATGTTGAGGCCTGTACTTGACAAAGATGATTGTGTGTTGAAAGACACCAAAGATTTTTTAGAGGACCTGTACCGTAAGGTCGGTGGTCTTAACAGGAGTACCGATCTTGTATTGGTTACTTTAGATGTGACTTCTCTATTCACAGTGATTCCTAACACTGTGGGAATTGATTCTGTAAGGTCTGTTTTAGCATGTGAACATGCCCAGTAGTAAAATTGAGCTTATATGTGCTCTTCTTGAATTGGTATTAGAGAACAATGCCTTTGTGTTTGGTCAGGAATAGTTTTTGCAGAAGATTGGTGTGGCTATGGGCACAGTTTGTGTCAATAGCTACACCAACCTAGTATTAGCATACTGGGAACAGACTAAGGTCCTTAAAGATAATATATATGTACAACATGTCATTCACTATAAACATGTTGATGACATTTTTTGCTTTGGGAGGGTAGTATTGAACTACTTGATTACATTACTGTCCATATTAACAATTTGGGCAAATTCAATACACAAATATATAAAAAGCCATGTAAAAATAATTTGGTGTTGCGCAAGAGTAACATGCACCCCAGACATATCCCCAGGAATGTCCTGAGGGGACAGTGTCTTAGGGTCAGGTCCACACTGATGAGACCTCATTGGAATATGCATTGAAGGAGTTTAAGATGGATTTTTTAAAACATGGGTATACTGAGACACAGATAGATGCCTGTATACAGAGAGTCAGATCAGAAAGACGAAGTATAGCTAAACCATACTTTTCTGATTTTATTGCTCCTGCAACGACCCCCTGTTCCTGTGTCTAGAAATAATAGAGCCACTAGACGTGTTTTGACATATTCTAGTGACATTAATATAATTACAGAGATCCTTAAAAAGAGCTGGGACATTATACGGAGCTGTCCTGATCTTGCTGACATAGCAGACAATGGATTGCAGTTTAGTTTTCGTAATGGCATCTCTCTGAAGAGACAACTCTGCTATAGGAATAACATAGACTGTGTTAGCCTGTCTTATTCTTCACGCTCTGGTACTTTTCCATGGAGGAACTGCAGAGCATGGCATTAAATATATTCTGGCCATACTTTTGAGCACCCGATATTGAAGCACACCATAGATGTTTCATTTTACACTGACTGTAGAACTGTCAATGTGATTTACTATTCATTTTGTCAAGTGTGCCCCCCACACACCCCTTACTATATATACTAACTCCAGGGTCGCACTAAAGTAGGGAATAGGGCCTATACCTTTTTGGATGAAATGAGTTTCAGTCAAATGAGTTTTCAGTGACGTGAGCTTTCAGTGAATTGTGCTCAGGCAATTCACTTTCAGCAAAATGAGGCTACAACGAAATGAGCTTCAGTGAAATGTCTTTTCTATCAAACAAAGTAGACCCATATAGATATAGATATAGATATAGATATAGATATAGATATAGATATAGATATAGATATATAATTTACTTGGCCAACTGCACTGCCAATGTTACTGCTACCTTCTCTTATGACCCACATCTACCACACCCAAATAAGCTTTAAAGCACCTGTCAAGAAGACTTATGAACCCTGGCTTCTCAGGAATCCGTTATCCTCACTCTTAGCCCAGTGCCTTTCAGTTTTTTCTTACTAATTATAACTGCATCTTGACTAAAACTACTTAGCATTCACACACATACACACACACACACACACACACACACACACACACACACACACACACACACACACACACACAAAACTCTTTAAAAGATGAATGCCCACAGTTATAATTCACCACATTCACCCTTTTGGTGCAGCTACCCTTATATAAATTAATATGCAGCCAGTCACAAGCATTTGAGCTAAAAATAATGAAATTCTTTAGGTATAAACATTAGGCAATGCCTGAAAATTAAGCAAGCAAATATCCAATTACCTATACCGTACTCTAACCCCTAACAAACAATACACACAAACAGAGACACACACTCACATTTGAACTTCCATGCAGGTTTTGAACTGGTAGATGTCATAAGCCAAACAGATATCAGCTACCTAGTTCTAGCTATCACTAACTGCAGATAACTATACTCTATCCACTTTTGAGATTTTAAAACAATTAATCAGTTACAGTAAACCCGTAGTCAAAATTTCTTGACATGAGTATACTGATTCTGGGAGCCAGGCAGTTTCTGTGTGCTCATCAGTAGGTTTTTCTCTGCTTCAGGGCCTTATAAGAAGTATATCGAAACACGCCAACAGAAAAGTGCAGACTGACTGAATCAACCGTTGAGCTCATTTTCAAGGAGAGAGTCACTTTACTTGAAAGTTAGCAGAGGAGTGCCCTGGAATGAGTCAATTCTAAGAAACATTCAGTTAACAAAGTACTTTTAGGCAAATCCTTCCCTCCCTTCAACACTAGGTAAAGACATCCTGTCCCTTTATTTCCTGTTGTGTTTAAAATGTAAATAACTTTCTCATTGCAAATTTCTTACAGACCCAGAAAGTTCTAATCCCAAGTAAGTTAACATAGCTACTGGCAGACAACAGCAGTCTAAGTAGGCTGAAATTCGGTTAGTATGCTAATACACGAGGATGGAGGTGTTTTTGAAAATATCAATAATTCACTGGTTTGTATAGTGACCACCAATCTGGCAGAACTGAATAACCATGTCAGTGAAACCATTCCTGTCTGCCTTGATAAGAAATAAGATTAGCAGCTTTTAAATGTGGGCATGCATGGACTTTCAGGAGGAGGTACCTGTATAAAGATGGTGCCTCGTCAAGCAACCAGATAGCAAAAACAGTGCTGTATCATCAGATTCTCTACATGTTCCTGGATGAGTGAACCCACTATGAAATTCAGCTGGCATAGAAGATATCACAAAGCATTCAGTATTTGAGTAAAGCATAGCACTGCCCTCACGAGGTTTAATTCTCAAGTGATCATAGATTTAGATTACTGAAAGATGTCTCAATTTCTGCTTTGCAACATACCAAAAATACTGCTTGGGGGGAAAAGTGGGGGTGCTTTTGCAAAGTCACTAATGGACTGATTCCATTTTTACAAATATAACCTGTTCAGAAAACAAAACTACAGTATGTTTAAAAAATAAATTATCTCACACAGGTGAAAAAAATGTACAGGTCAAATATCTGATCAGCCAAAGGACCACTCAGGGGGGTAGTATATTAGATAATACAAAACAAACATAGCTATACCTGTTGTAAAGTAAACAAAACAATTGAATTCTGTGAAACATACAGCAAACAAATTGTAAAAGACTTTGCCACCACTGTGCTCTAAGCTAGCTCTCTATGAGGGCAATGACTTGTAAAAACAACATTTCCCTACATGGCTTCTATCAGTGTAATCATTTTATAAATATATTCATTTTTTATTGCTTTATAAAAGTCTAGCAGTTTATAAAGTATCATTGTAAGAACAAGAGTTTCATTAAAATCACAGATAACAGAGTAGTGCATGCTCAGAATGGAACCTTTATCTCCCGTGAAATGGCAAGGTGATTATAAGAATATGATTAGAAGTATCACATAAACTGGTACAGCATGCCCTCATCTATTTAAAGCATTCCCCTGTTACAATTGCATAGATTTATGCAAGCCATCATTTATCCTTCTTAGAAAGTAATTTTCTGTATTCAGTGTTCAGAGTCGCCTGACTTTTCCCACAGTTCTTAACACGTTCGTGGCTGTGTACTAGGCTAACGACTACTTCAGGCTTTTTAAGCCTAGCCATGCATCCCAAATCCTGATAAGTTCTGGTATTTATGAACTGACAGATTTTTATTTCTTAGGTTTCAAAATATAACTACCACTAATTAGAATCTGCTGACAGAGTTGATGCTTTCTGTCTGACCTCAGCAACTTCACAGAAGTAAAAATCAAAGAATTACTACTTCCTTTTCACAGAAAAGAGTTAGAATGAGGGTGTTTAGTATGTAGTACAGTAATTTATTTTTTAGTAGTACAGTTATTTCTATCCCTCATTAAGTCTGTTCTTCCCTTCCACCTGCTTACTGAACTAACTCAGTAAGGCTTCTTTGTTCTGTTGACTACTGAAATACTAAAGGTGCATTCAAATGGGTATTTTTCATTTTTTTTTTCACTTTTTCTGATTTTTCTGCTTGTGTTTTTGTCTGATGTCTGATCTATGATCACCTGTTCATCACCTAGTTGTTAGATGTTCAACCTGCATGTATTAGTAACTGCACAATGCAATGTACTGTACTGTTGAGTGTATTATTATTAAGCATTTTATTAAATTTTTCCATTTGAATTACTCAACCTAGTTTGTTACAATATTACAGTTTCATTGATAACCATGTCCTACCAGTGTTGCCTGTATCTGGTGCTTTTAGGATTTACAACAATGGCCTTGGATGTGCCTGAAAAGGGTCTTTAAAACTGGTTCACCTATCCGGTCGACAAGCAAAATTTGAAATAAAAAATAGGAGGCATATGATAGCCTTGTTATAATATTCAGCTCTCTGAATATAAAGAATACCAGTCAGAAAATAGCTTCTTAAAAGAAGTAGTAAACTGTTGAAGAGCTGGAATTTGAAGTTTCTGGCATTTGTCATAATCTGTGAAAATAAAAATTAATCTGAAGTCAATAGTGAAAATCATAACTTGCATCTGAACATTAATTTCTTTTCATGGTGTCCAGTACTTTGACCTGATACAGCTGTTCAACACTTGACTTACAATTTATCTTTTTCACTTAACAAAATTTTCATTTTCTGTCTGAAACCTGACTGTTCCTAATGTTAGAAATCATTGCATCACATTGGAAAATATCACATGCATCTGTTTCAGATGGCATTCAAAAAAGACCATATTGAAAGCCTTGGTGTAAAAAATTACATAAGGGTCTACTACAAGTGTTCACATGCTAGCAGCTTGCAACACATTTGCTCAATGCCACTTACACTAAATGGCAAGTGCCTTAAGTCTCTCTATCCTGATGCTACTGAGTTACCTAACCCTGCTACTACCAAGCCCTAATAAACTGCATAGCTGTACCAGAACCCAAACTCTAACCATAAAACTCCCACCTCATCCCTAACCCTAATTGTAGCACTCCTGCTCCTAACTGTAATGTCCCCAGTCTGTCCCTAAACCTAAAGCTCCACTCCCCTTCCCTAAACCTAAAGTTGTCAATCACCCCCTAACCTTAAAACTCAATTCATCTCTTGGTCCCTAACACCAAACATTCCTCCCACTCCCTAAACCTAAATCTCCCAGTCAGTTCTTAACCTTAAATTCCCCACCTATTCCCTAAATCTAAAGCTCTCCCCTCTATAAACCTAAATGTCCCTCCTGATAACTGCCTGAAACCCTAACCTGCACCGCTGCCTCCCACTGTCTCCACATAGCTGTCACACTAACCTGACCTGAGCTTGGTTACTGAGTTCAGGAGGGGTGTGGTAATTCCATTGTCTCACCATGACTGGTTTACCTTACCAGAGTGTATAACTGAGTTCAAGTGCGACTGGATAACCATGCCAGTTTCATGATGCTTGAGTCCCTGGCTGCGAGAGTAGATAGCCATGTAACCTTCAAGATACCCGAGTCCCTGGCTGTAAGATACTGGTATTTGAGTGCCTAGGACTCAGGCAATTGTAGTGGACCCATTACAGAATGCTAAGCATGAGCATATAAGCTCAGAACCTTTATTCTTCTATCATTTGTTAACCAGGTAAGTCAACTACCTCATGTGCCCTTTTCAGATATATACTGTCTACATAGATAAGGGTAAATACATTATATATGAGCAATTCAGTATAGTCAGCCAAGCCAAGTTACATGTTTCTGAGATCAGGTATGATTACATACAAGAAAAATGCCATGGGCAAAAGAACAACGTGTAAATGTCACAACACTGTGATTCAAAATCAGGTGTGAACCCCATACATTGGAGTTCTGAGGTTTAGAGCTTGTCAAGGTGGCGCCATGCTGCCTTCTTTAAGTTAATTAAGCAATGTTTTCCACGTGTTTATATGTCATGGTAATCTGTTCCATAACAAAAAGTAAATTCTGAGATTAGTTCTGTGACATGACATGTTTAAATAGATGAAAGCAAAGTGCTATGCTGTCTGTATTGCTCTGGAAGGCATGAATGACTTTTTGATGAGATTAGAAAATGCTAGTATCCTTCTTTCCTGCTTGACTGAAGTAGAAGTGTCAAGTCTTTACATTACAGTATTATGAGATACCTCAAGATTGTTTCATTTATTTACACCAGTTTGATCTTGGAGTTTATTGTAGTTACATTATCTCTAATTAGAACTGGTTATATGGACATTAATCAGCACTCATAATTTAAACCATCAAACAGCAAGGTCAGAAGAACACATTACTTCAAACTGATGTTTCTGTCTTGCAAAGTTCTCCCTCTAATGTATCTCCAAGAATGCAGTATTTAAAAAAGGTTTGAGTTCAGATTGTTTATTGCAGCATCAGATAAGAATAACATGAAACTATCAAAACACCATCTCTCTAAGCAACTTGGAACAGTGTCCAAGCAGCTAGTAATTTGCTCATTGAATCATTTCAAATAAATAAAAATACAAGAATCAAATAACTCAGCTGGAAATAAGTGTTCAATTACAAAGCACCCGCAGTGACTGAAACTTCTGTCCTTAATGGAGTAGGATCAGCACTTTCAAAGGATTCTACAAAGGTTTAACAAAACAAAAATGGCTCTATTTGATACTGAAGTAAGAGCCATTTCAATTGAAAAAGGTGTGTGTGTGTGTGTGTGTGTGTGTGTGTGTGTGTGTGTGTGTGTGTGTGTGTGTGTGTGTGTGTGTGTGTGTGTGTGTGTGTGTCTGTCTGTGCATGTTAAAGAGTCAGAGATAGAAACTTAATCACCAAATGTATTATTAATCTTTGCAGTCAGTAATACTGTATGGAGAAAGGTGTTCTTAAAGTCTGGGCCTTTAGATCCTTCTAACATTGCATCACTGAATAAGATGTAGATGACTTTAATTCACCAGGCACCTTTCTCATCCATTTCTATCGGATGAGCTATTACAATTATATAACTCAAACCACAGTGATCACGGAACTGAGGTGGATGACCACTAACCAATAAAATAGAAAATGCTTCAGCAGCAGAATGCAGGGACAGTACTACACAACAGATCTTAACCAGAATATTCACTTTCTTATTAACTTCATCAGAATGCCATAGTAAGTTGCAACTTCATTTATATGCACTCATAAATACTTTCCAAACCATTGGTTCATCATTTTACATCACTCTAACATCATATCCTTTGCCATGCTGTTAAGCATTACATTACTAAAAAATAAAGAATAAATATAAAATAAAGAAAGAATGTAAAAAATATAAATGTAATATTAAAAACACATCATATTTGCACCTACATTAAAATTCCAACACGCTTATATGATTCACACCAAAAATTATTAAAAAAATGTATATATTGCAGTAACAATTCTGTGTGGTAAAAAAATAATATTATAATTGTGTCACCCTCATTTTCAATACTGGGGCTAAGGGCAACTGACCGTTCGGACCATAGGATTGTCTAATAATATGAATAGTAAGATGGGCACTTACAGATGTGGCCTGTGTAGCCAATGTAAATACATGGCACACTGTGCAGAATTAAAATTGCCTACTATTGAGATCCTTTTCAAGGGAACAAAATATTACAACTATATGTCCAAGGGTATTGCTTACCTTGCCTACTTCCAAAAGTGTTCACACTACTACACAGGGAAAACGCAAAGATGTTTAAAGTCTAGTGTGTATGAACACTATTATGATATAGGTAGAAGGGATGACACCAGTGCCCTTTAAAAACACCTGAAGGTTTGTAAGGAAGGAAAGTTTTATTTTGGGTGTTGGAACAGGTGGAATACAACCCAAGGGGTGGTCAATTGGAGACTCATTTGGAATACTGAGAATTAATTTGGCAACTGCGGTTGAACACAGGGTCATTGCCTGGTCTGAATGGTCTGTTGCCCTTAGCTCCAGTACTGAAAATGAAGGTTGCAAAATCATAATACTAGTTTTTTTTTTACCACATGGCATTGTTACTGCAATGTATACATTTTTTTTAATCATTTTTGGTGTGACTCATATAAGTGTATTGGAATATTAATGTAGGTGTAAATGTGATCTGTTTTTAATATTACATTTATATTTTTTACATTCTGTTTTTATTTCATATTTATTCTATACTTTTTAGTATTGTAATGCTTATCAGCATGGGAAAGGATATGATGTCAGGGTGATGTAAAATGATGGACCAGTGCTTTGGAAAGTATTTTAATTGCTGAGTGCATATAAATGAAGTTGTGATTTACTATGGCAGTAAAGTGAATATTCTGGTTGAGGTCTACTCTGCAGTGTTTTCCCTGCATTCTGCTACTGATGGATTTTCTATTTTACAATTATATAACTTGACTGCAGGCAATGTTTTTCAATTTTAAAAATGTAAAGTTTTTCAGACCTTTCAGGAATCATTTTCTGCTGCTGTTTGGGATGAAACCGCCATGTGTAAATTAAACAAAGTCGGCAAAACTGTTTAAGCATGTAAAGCAGTGATTGCAGACCTAATGGGAATAAAAAAAGTCAAGCAAAGAACTTTCTCATCAGATACAGACTACCACTTCTCATTTTCATTAATTTTTACAAGATTTGTCTGGATTGAAATATTTTAATTGGACCGGTGGAAAAGAATGTCAAACAACTTCAAATAAAAGGCTCCCTATCAGAAGTATGAAACCCATAACTGTGAGTCCTGCACCCTTGGAAAATAAACTGCAGATGAAAAACAAAAAATATGGAGAACATTGAAACTTACTATAATATCTTTAAACTGTTTCACAACGGCAACTCTGAAGCCTGCACTCCTGATACATGGGAGGCTTTTGCCTTTGACACCACTGCTACGTTTATATATTGTCTCTATGATAACTGTAAACCCAATTAAAGGGGATACTCAGAGGTATCTTAACTTCAGAGTTAGTAGTTTTTTTCATGTTTTCATTTACAGGCTGGATATTATTAATGTTGCAGTTACGGTACTAGAATTTTAATAGGAACCTCAGAAAAATTTGGATTTGGAATACAGGTGTAGAAAAAAATAAGTTAAGGCCCACTGGTATTCACAGATAGTAATAGTCAGCTCAAATAATACAATCTTCCATTCAAACTATTTTGTTAGACCATTCCAGAGGAACCAAATGCAAATTAACCAATGATTTCAAATATATCTGGCTCAACAGCTAAGCCCCCCACCCACCATATGGAGTCAGTAAAATTGAATTAGTTAATTATATTTCACTTTCCTCAAAAGAGAATCCATTGTGAAATCTAGAAATAGAATTTTGCATAAACAACATGGATTTCATAGATTCATGCATATTCCAAGGCCACCAAATCTGATGACTATTCACCCCTTGCCTGTACCCTCTCTCAGACTGCACCTCCTTTCTGCAGGAGGGCCATACCATTCAACCCCGAGTAAATTTGTGGATATTCATTTAGTCATCTAATTTATGTTTAAAGGAGGATAGTGAGTCACACTGGTTAACATATAATGAAGTTTATTCCAGAGGTTTGGGAGGTGCTGGGTTATAAACTATCCCTCTCTAATGTTTTATTTATCTGTTGGTGAAGACTTAGGTCCCTGGTTGCAGTATTGGTGAAGATATTGGACTTGCAGAGAAGCAGGAGGCCCAGGGCAATCACCTCCGTAATGGCTTGATAAACTAGACAGAGATCTTCTCTCAAAAGT
>NC_056743.1:68706469-68766741 GCF_019279795.1 Protopterus annectens
TTTATTTATCATGGCTTATAAAATCCGGTTTAAAGCATTGAACTGAATTAATCCCACCAATATAAAGATTAATTTATCCTGAATAGTTTGCCATTTACAGTTTTCAAGCACTTGTTATGGTTCCAGAGATATGAATATTTGTTTGAACTGTAAGGTGATAACTTCATTTTTTAAAAGGCTCAGGCCACTCCCATTGGGAGTTACGAGTACAAATTCACCACTGGAGGGAATCATATTCAAAGCAGAAAACAAACAAATGTACATATACCCAGTCATCACAATTCCCATTTCAACCATAGTTTAACGACCAGCTAGAGTTTTACAAAAAAAAATTGTAAAGGCCAGGTCCATACCACAGAGTGATAAATCCCCTGACTGTGACCAAGGTGACCCAGTTTTAAGCAGCTCAGGCATTAAAGGGGCTGGTGAAGGCAGAGAAAGGAGTGATGAGGAAATGGTTCCTCACTGTTCCTCTTTGGAAGAAAAAGAGTTGATTATGCATGTCTGGGATGAACATTCCATCCTAGAATGTCTGGTGCAGAAGGGAGAACATACAGAGGTGCTTGTTGGATGGGAGTAAAGACTTTAAGCATTGTTTAACTTGTTGATGTGGTTGACACCTTGAATGCTTCTGAGAAAATGGAGGATAATAAGATGAAAAATCCTGATCCCCTTTACAGATGATGGTACCAACCACAATGATTGAATCTCAACCCTTGTGGAACAAATGGGTCAGTGGAGCATCTGGACAAAGTCATTGGTGATCCATGTGAGAACAGAGAAGAAGAAAGACTTTTTTAAAGGAATCCTTTCCAGTGAGTCATTGTAAAACTAAAGTAAACATATCAGGGAAAATACATTCTAATTGTATCAAACAATTCATTACAAAAATAATGATTATGGCCTTGTCATTGCTAATTGTCCTGAGCATCACTGTGATCTTTATAGTTTTGTTGTCTGGAATTTTGCACTTCTGGTAGTCTTACCTTTACACATTTGGTCAGAGAGAAGATGCCAAAGATCAGCAACAACTCTGACTCCCATAAATACACTATTCATAGAATAAGAGAAATTAACTTTTGATAGGAATACTAGGACCCTTTTCTGAATCTGGGGTTATATTTACAGCTGAGCACCACATTCTTAGCTGTCCCACATAGTCCAGTCAGGCTCAGCCTGAAACATGGTGTGGAACTAGAGTATGACACCACCTCGTGCAAGGTGAAAGGTCATGAATATATATGATGCCATTTGAATGATAGACAGAATATGAATAGACTAGACCCAGGCAATGCAAATACACTCTTAGGCTGTGTAATGTTATGTGACTTATGGGGAAGGAGCCAGAGAGTGTCTTTGTGGGATTTTAAAAAGTACCAAGTGGATATAGTTAGTTTCATCTGTATACAAAATAGTTGGTTCAGGCACCAGATGTGTCAGTCGGTCAGTCAGTCAGGTGTGGTCACTGTCCAACTCTGAAGTTGTTACTTATGGAGAGGGCCTAGCAAGTGTCACACAATACCCTGAATGGGTGCCATACACGTGGATTTTGTCCTAGTAGACGAGAACAAATTTAAGTTACAGAAATTAAAACTTTATTGATTTTGTATTGGCACTTAACAGCTAGTCAGAATAGTCATCATTCTTGTGAACTCTGGGTGCAGTGTACGATAGAGTATCATTTTGCAGTTTTGTAGTCGTACAGTGAGATTTCAATATGACAGGCAGTGACAGAGATACCAGCTGGGAATTTCAGGAAGGACCAGATTGGTTATTCTGTGTAAGTACATAACTATTGCTTATAAGTCATGCTTTTTGCTAGTGTACTTGCACTTGTCGATAACTTTTCTTTCTTTCAAAATTAAACTGTGTGCTGAGATTTGGGCTTTCCTAATTATGCATTTCTTTCTATGCTTATTTGGTAATTTATATTATGTGCATCTCTGCTCACTGAGCCCAGGTTGCAACCAAAAAGGGTCAATGATCCAACCTATCTACCTGTTGAAGAAGTATTAAATAAGTACATACATATATGCATGCATAATTAAGTGTAGCTGGTACCAGAACATCTTAAACCAAAAGTTCCTGATCAGCTTGGTAGTCATGTCACCAGATCAGAGGACATATTTTCTGGAAACTCAAATGTATACGTGGTATTGAGGAGTTAACAGATCACCACATGGTGTCAGGTCAGATAACTGTGTTAGTGGCTAGAAAGTCCTCAGAAACCCAAATGTAATGAAGGTGTTCTGGGCAGCTCATGAAAAGCATCTGTGTGGGATGAGTTTGATTCCCATCTCAGCTCTCCTATTGCTGTGGTAGGTTGGTTACGCAAAGGTTGTCACTGTTTGCGATGGTCTGCAATTTGTATGGTGGTTACTCTAAGATGTGTTGATGAATACCAACAGTGAAGAAAGTACAGTAGTGAAATTAAAAAACAAGGTCTTCCATGCATTGCTAGCTGTGGTGTAGGGGGTAAGTACACTTAACAATCCATAGGCTCATAGGAAAGTATTAGGCTACCTGTCCTTTCAGGCCATTTTAAACCTAGCCAGTTTCCCTTTTTATGCTCAAAATAACCTATCCCATTTGGTTATAGACTGGCCTTACCCATCCCATGGCTGATAATTATATACTACCCCTAATGAGAATAAATGGGATCATGCCACCAGTAATTTGAGGGGCCCATGCATGACACAAAGCATGTAGGACAAGGGGCCCATGCATGACACAAAGCATGTAGGACAACAAGACTGAGGGAGACAATTTGTTTACAGTGGACAGCAGTAAAGACTGTTGTCTGTACATTTGTGGGATAAAATTGATGCAAATAAAACTAATAAAGATACTCTAGTAATTTGGAGTATGCATTTGATATGTCATATAGATCCAATATGATATTTCCATCTGGGTGAGATATGATATTTCCATCCACCTGGTGTGAGATGTTGAGAGGCATTGAGGACCTTTCTTAAAGCAGACTTTTCTGACAGAATGCAAATTCTAGTTCCTGGTATAGGTAGAGAGAGATCTCTTGTTCTAATGTTGGCTGCACTATTTGACTTATGAAGAAAAAGGAGATCAAAGAATGCAGAATCGCTGGAGGCAGAGTAATCTCCACTAAGGAGCCTGTATGGGAAAAGGATTTCACTCTCTCCTCATAGCTAAGACAGTTGATATCATATAATTTCTGCTGGGAACCTTTGTTTTTTTCAAATTTTTGATATGTCTAGTAACATACATGCCAAAGTGTGAGTTATATTCTATAATTGGTCATGGCCAGAGCAGAGTGCAAAAGGAACAATGATTTCTTACATTTTAGAGTAGATGTCTTTGAGAATTAGTTGTGAGATATAGAAGGATTTTTTAATTACATTAACACATGCTTATGAAGATAAAGAACTCTATCAGCCCAGAATTCCAGACCTCTAATCACTGACTTGCTTAATAGCAGAGAGTTATCGATTCAGTAGGCTGATGCCATCTGCTCATTCCTAAGACAGATGATATTGTACTTCTTGGTATTTAGTTTAAGCCGTTTTTGGAGCACCAGGCCATGGTGCATGTTAATTCATTTTGAAGACTATAAGCATCTCATGTTGACTTGACAACTACATCCATCTTGAAATCATTATCAAGTATGTTTAACAAGAGATTAATGTTATCAGTTTTGATGTTAAATAAATAAATAGTAAACAAGAGGGGGCACAACACAGATCCTTGAGGGACACCACTACTCACTTTCCCTCTCTGAATGAGAAGCATCACCCTCTCTGAGAAAGTGCATTCTGTTCTTGAGCCAGCTTGCTATTTAATCACATAGGGGTCAATGTTTAATGAGTTAATGCCAGAAGTTTATTTATGAATTCATCAAGGGCCTTGGCCAAATCAAGATAAGCAAAATTGACAGTGTACACACTCCCAACCACTTGCGTGACCTTTTCAAGGAAGCTTGCAAGATTTAGCAGGCATGACCTACCCTTTACAAAGCCATATGGCTGTAGGTCAGGCCTGATCAGATTTTTGATGTGATATACGAAGTCAGTACTGATGCATTCCATGTCGTTCTCGGTATGACTATAAGGCTGATGAGTCTGTAGTTTCTAGGGTCTACTATGGTTCCACCATTATGGATGAGCATCACTGCTACAGTGCAGCAGAAATGAGTGACATAGTCTGCAGATAGGCTTAGGTACAACAGATTAAGATGGGAAATCGGCATTTATATCACATCATTGAAATTTCAAAATATCGAGTCTGATATGGTCGACACCATATCATCGATATTTTGAAACTTCGAACATAAAAAAACAAAACAAAAAAGAAAAAAATAAAACAACTAAACATTGCAAGCTGGGGGCAAGCCACCCTTCACCCCCACACCCCCGCTATTTAAATATACCAACTCCAAGATCGCACTACATTACAGTAAATGAAAATCTCCCCTTATGGAGATTTCCGTTAAAACGTTCGATGTCTTTCACTTTCGCTGATATGGTGCCAACCATATCAGCTTCATTATTTTCAGTCTTCGACTAAGTGATATAGACCCAGAAATCGGAAAGAGCATGACTAACCCTCTTTATTAGGCAACCCAGTATAGTGCCAGGACTGATGTAAAAAGCGTGTTTGGTCTTTGAGAGTACCCTAAGGACTTAATCCATTTTGATAGTTGGGGAGAGTGAAATGAGACAGAGACAACTATACTTGGAATGATAGTTTCAGGGAAGAAGTTGGTTTCAGATTTGTTTGCTAGTATGCCAGCATTTGGGTTTGAGTGGGAGGAACCTTTATGGAAAATTTCTGGACAAAGTTGTGAATTATTTCTTAATTTTCTAATGTAAATGAAGAAGGACTTGGATTAACAGTTATCCCAGTTGCTAGCCTAAGTTCATGGGATGCTTTTTTGATCTTTATGGTTTCCTTCAGTTTCTTAGTGTGTTTTCTTTCTATTATCTACTTGCAGAGGGATTTTGACCGCACATGGTAATATGAGCAGTTTTTCTTCTGTTATACAGTTTGTTTATACTGAATGACCACGAGGGTTGTTTGTTTCTGAGTTTGCCACTATATTTGTTTCAAGTGGGGACTGCTAGGTCAACACATTTGTCTAAATGGGCACAAAGATCCATAATGTATGTGGCTGCATATCATGGGTCAACGGTGATGGTTTTGAGGTTGAATTTAGAAATTGTCATATAATTGTAAAAGATTTGCCTTTATAAAGTTTCTAAAGAAGGTGTTAGTTACTAGAGGTATGGATTTTTGAGGATAAAGGTAACAGTAGGTGGTCTGACTTTACTAACGAGGAAATGACCAGGAGAAGAGAACAGGCTGGAGCTAAGTTTGTGAGAGCCAGATCAAGAATGTCCCCACCCTACTTCCAAGATGGCTGCACACTGAGCAACAGCTTAACCTCCTCTCTCCCAGTGTGAAAACAGAAACTGAAAAACAACAGCCAGTGATATTAACAGCTTGAGTAAAATTCACTTACTGGTTATTAAGTCCACTGCCTAGATATTAGCAAAGAAGAAACTAAGAGAGCCTGAAAGAAAATCAGCTGGAAAAGGTAAAGAGAAAACACCAACTGGGAAGAGTCCTGCAGCTGTTCAGCAAAAAACAGTTCAAGCTCCAATTCTGGTGCAAGACATGGCTTCCAGTAACCTAGAGAAAAAAAATAAGTTAAATGTGCTCAGAGCTGCTTAAAATAAATGAAACACTAAAGTAGTATATCAACTAACAAAGGATGGAAAAATGGATAAAGCTTTAAACAGATATTCAGATGAACTGATAAAACCACAAAACTTAGAGGTAGAAATGAAGAAAAGGCTGGCTAAGTAAGAGACTGCTCAAGAAGAGGTGTTTCAAAAAATGGTAGATTTGGAGGACAGAGCACATAGGGAAGATCTGAGGTTTTCTGCTGTATCAGAAAAACTAGAAGGAACAGTCTGTATTAATTTTATGAAGGCACAAATAAGCAACTGAAATGGTATTCCACAGCAGAAACTGTTAATTGAAAGGGTACACTGTGTGTATGCTCCAAATCTGGCCATGAGTAAAGTAAAGATACAAACCTACCAGCAGAACGAGTTGTTCCTGATAAACCTGTGGCAAAAGGGCAAAGTATTAAAAGTTGGACACAGCCAAGTGTTTCGAAATTATTATTCACTGTATACCAGACATAAGAAAAATTTATTTATTCAGGTAATCAGTGAATCTTGAGAGCCAAGTGTAAGATTCAAGCTGCTTTATCCAGCTTTCTTCAGAATAATTTTCCCTGGAAAAAAATGCAAAAGTTTGTCCAACAAAAAAGTGAGGCATCAAGCAGGACACTGTTTCTCATTCTTCTGATAATAAAGCACATGGAGAGACTTTATAATGAAAGTTTTTCCACTGTTCAAAAGGAAAATGCTTGGGAGACAGAGAGAAGCACAGAAGTTGACCATAGGAATAGGGATCACCTTGAAAATGAACCAGAATCTGGAGCTGGGAGATGAAGATTAATAGAAAGAAGACCAGTAACATGGAAATTAGTGAATAAACGTGAGACTGCAAAGCGTCGACTGCATCTGTGAAATAATGGTTGTATAAGAATATATGGAAAGAGTGAACTTTTGCTGACTTTGTTAAACTTTTAGGGAACTGAAAAGCAGTCTTACTTCATGTTATTAATGTTTGGAAGAACTCTGAGTGGAAGGGAGGAAGAAGAAAAGAGGTAACCGTAAGTAAATCAATTGCTGTTATTAACAGTATTTCTATGAAATTTTTTACAATATAAATTGCATATTTTATAGTAAATTATTTTAGTTGTTCTTGTATGTGATAAAGTTACTAAAGTAAACAGATGTTGTTTTTTTTTCCTTCTTCCTCTTTTCTTTCTTCTTTTTTTCGTATTATAAAATGTTGGTATTACAATGCAAAAAGAGAAGAAAAGCTACGTAAATACATGTTTAAGTTTTTAGATTGAAATTTAGAGTTGCTGAGGTGGAGGGCGAGGTGTAAAATTACATACAGCATATGTAGAGCTGATATATTTTCTCTTGCTTTTGCATAGATGAATGGGATCTATATCATATTATCATAAAATCAAAATGTCAAACGGCACAACAGAGAAAGTGCCGACATGTCCAAGGTCTGTTTTTTGAGATAACAGTACAGTGAAGATTGGGATATTTGCCCTTTCCTCACTGTAGTGCGATCTTGGAGTTGGAATATTTATTTAGCAGGGGGGTGTCCGAATTCGAGTTTCGGCATTTTCGCTCTTGTGAGCATTCGACATTTTGTGTCTACGATGTTATTATATAGATGTGATTAATGCCTGGATTAAGGCCCTTGGCTTAATGTAATAATAAATTTTAAGTGAAAACAAGTAAATATGAGAATGCTGAATATCATGAAAAGTTTTCCTTTATTAGTAAATGTTTCAGCTTGTTCATAAGGCTACAGTAGAGGACTACATTTCCTTTTTTCTCTTAAGTTTTCCTGAAGACAACCTGATAATAAAACAATAAAAGATAGAACACTGGACTCTTCAAGGCTAAAAGTTAATGGTTTCTAAAAGCATCCAAGCTATTTTCACATCTGGAGGGATTAAATATTAAAAAAAGAACAAGCAACAATTAGTGCTAGTAGAAGCACAGGAAAAATCATGTGTCAACATAAATAACCCCAATTTCAGGTTAAATGGGCATGTGCAAGCAGTTGTCTGTTTGGCACAAGCAACCCTATTAGGAGGGCTAAACTTCATTATTTGAATACTTACATAATTATGTGCTTATATTAAGTTAACAAGTTATGGATGTGACTTTTTTAAGAGTTTTTATTGAAACAAAAAGTTATATAAAATGTGACATAGGTTCCAATGTTGATGATGATAAAAAACATATAAATATATCCTATCTGTTATGTATGTCAAAGTCTCTTCCATGGAAATTGTATGTCAAAAGTCTGTCCTTAAAACTATGTTTTGTAAAAAATTGTTCTATTGGAGCTTTTCTCCCCGGGCCTCCACTGAAAATGGACTTGTAATCCAGTTGGACTCTCCCAGTCAATAAATGTAAAATAAAATAAAATAAATAATAAATATAAAGAAGAAACCTGCCAAACATTAATGGGTGCATGCATTACAAAAGCTGGAAATACGCATTTAAAAAAGCTCAATATATAATAGGTGGGAATAATGACTTCATACCATAATGAGAATACTTTCCATATTTTCTTGGAATGTGAAAGGTCTCTCAAGTATAGCCAAAAAGACAAAAATACTTAATTATATTAAGAAATGCAAAGTACAAATAGCAATGCTACAGGATACACATTTGGAAAGAAATCAGCATGAGAATTTCATAAGAAAGGATTTGGGGTGGATATCCTGCAAGGACGAAGGAAAAGAGGGGTACTTATATTAATTGCTACAGGTGCTCTGGTAGTGAGAGAAGAGGAAGAAAGGAAAATAATGACATATTTGTGGTAGTAAGGGGCTACTGGCAAGGGGGGAGAATTATGCTGACATGTATTTATATTCCACCTAAAACTGAAATTATGTAGCTTTAAAAATTGGGGAGAAATAATTATCTTTCAGCAGGGAATATTACTTATAGGTGGGGACTGAAATTTGACTTGCAGCAATGAGGATGTATCTGAGGGGCCTAGAAAGGAAAATATAACAAAACAGGTTAGATTTCTGAAGAAATTTATGAAAATATTTGATATGAAAGATGTGAATTCAGCAGTAGGATCTTGGATAGACTTTGTAAAGTATTTATCTAGGTACAATCACTACAGAAATTATATTTCACAGGAAGATGTGCATTTAATTGAGAACTTTGACATACATCTAATAACTATTTCAGATCATGCACCAATAATTACTAAGATAAAAATGCAGGGTAATCAAGTAAAAATGAGAAACTGGCACTTCCCCATTTACCTTTTAAAAAGAGAGGAATTTAAGGAATAAGGGTTGGAAATTATCTGGGAGTTATTAGGGAAGATAGAAAGTACTCGAGAATTTATAGCTAGTGAGAGGGATAAAATGAAAGTGGAGTTTAAAAATCAGGTAGAAATAAGAAAAGGCAATCTGGTTAAGAAATAATAAGAATTATTTAGAGGGGCTGACAAAGGTTAAAGTATTACAAAATGGGGAGTCTCACAAAACAAGAAGAGTAATTGCAGAAGTTTAAAGAGAAAATAAGGAAGTATGTTTTTTTTTTTTTTTTTTGATTACTGCAGAGCACAACAACTTTTGGCACAACAATGTAGGCAACAAAAAGTAGAAAGGGTCATTGCCAAACTTAGGGAGCCTATAACAAGAAAAATAACCAGAAATCTTGCAGAAGTATTGGATTAGGAAATTGTATATAATTTGTATAAAGCAGAACATTGGGAAATCAAGAAAAAGTACAAATTGAAATATTTATAGAAGACTTATATATGCCAAAGTTAGAGGTATATGAGGCTCAACAACAACTAACATTTAAGATGGGAGACAAGATAAAAATGGTGATGTATAACCTATCAGTAGGAAAGTCTCCAGGAATAGGTGGTATTCCAGTGGAAGTTTGGAAACTAGGAGAGAAGAAATTGATAAAGATCTGGAAGGTTTTGTTTAACAGTATTTAAAAAAAGGAGAGGTACCAACATCCTAGGGAAAAAAGCTGTGGTGGTTTTAATACCTAAAGACGGTAAAGACTTATCTGATCTAGCCTTATATAGGCCTATTTCAGTTTTACACCATGATTATAATGTGTTTATGTCTATAATGGCTAAAAGAATGGCAAATGTGATATGGACCAATGTGCTTTTGTGGATGGGGCAAACATTTCACAATATTAACAGAACAATGATGATTCAGAGGAAAGCAAAATGTAAGAAAATATCACTGTTATTGGTGGGTTTTGAATTTTGATGCACAAAAAGTATTCAACAGAGTAAGCTGGGATTTTAGAAGTAGGGCAATGGAAGCATTTACATTTCCAGGTAGAATAATAAGGTTAATTAAAAGGATATATGACATATTGGAGGCAAAAATCAAAGTGGGAATGTTCCTCTCTAATACATTGTGTCTGAGCAGAGGAACCAGTCAGGGCTGTCCTCTTTGGGTTCCTATTACAGTGTCGAATGACAACAATTTTGAACGCTCAGAAGAGCGAAACTGCAAAATGTTGAAGTTCGGATTGCGGGATCGCAGTACAGTGAAGAGTAGAATATTTACCCTTTCCTCACTGTAGGGCAATCTTGGAGTTGGTATATATATTTAGCGGGGGATGTGGGGGGCGCAGCCCCCCACAATAAAAATTAGATATTTTGCAGTTTCACTCTTCTGAACATTCAGAATTGTTGTCATTTGACAACGTAATATGAACCAGTCCTCTTTCCCGTTTATATGCAGTGTATTTAAAACCATTGGCAAAGAAAATAAGGAACTCAGAAATTCAAGAATATAATTGGTATTGTGTTCAAGAAAAGTTAGCTTTATTTGTAGATGATATTATTTTGTACCTGGCGGAACCAGAAGGGAACACCTCACTGTTGTGGAACATTCTGAAATAGTTCTGGGTTTTTTGGGGATATAAAATTAATGAAGATAAAACAAAGGGTATGAATTGTTTCAGCAATACCCATATTTATGGAACATGATAATATGAAATATTTAAGAGTATCTATTAAAAAGAATTATGTTGTGGCAGCTAAAGATATGTGATAAAAGACTAAACAAAAAGAAACAAAAAACTGACAAACTGGAAGCTCTTGCGTCTGGATATGGATAGAATGATAAAAGTAGTAAAATATTTTTAGTCCTTTTAATTTTATGCACAAATCAGGTATTTTTTGACAACTAGAGGAGAAGTGGATAGTAATACTGAGTTGAATGATTTTATCTGAGAGGGGAAGAGAGCAAGAGTCAAGTGGGATAAGTTGATCCTCCCAAAAATAATAATAGAGTGTAAGATTACCTGATTTGGAGGGTTATTCTAGAGCTACACAGTTATGCCTGTTATACATAATATAAGCAGAAAGCTAAAATTCAGAGTGGAAAGGAATGATGATGATAAAGCAGGGGATAATTCAAGAAATAAGGAAAGAGGGGGATTTTGGATACAGATCCTTAAGGAGATCAAAAGTCATATGGAATATTACATTCATAAAGTAGCAGAAAGTATGCTAAGAACTAAGCCAACATAAGAATGGAGAAGGGAGACTCTGCCAATTGGGATGACTGCAATTTGGAGGCTAGAGAATAAGCAAGAGGTAGCTGGAATTTACTCGAGGAAGCTGGCAAATGAACCAACATATTGGGAATAAATAATTAGAGATGGAAAGGTAGCAGAATGGGAATATGTAAAGAAGACATTCGGATCACAGGCTAGTGATTACCTTCCCTATCAGGGATTACTAGCTGATTATAGACAAAGGAATGTAATAGGGGAATCCTAAATAAATCTTAAATTGAATCAGAACCAAAGTTGCTATTAAAAATGGATAATTAATAGGGCATATAACGTACTGCATAATAACTATAGGAATCAATCAGAAGAGGTCAGAAAAAATTGAGAAGAGAGATTAGATATGCAGTTCAAAAAAGAAACAATGGGAGGGCATATGTGTGGCTCCCATATATGCAACAAAATCTAGAAGAGTTAGGACTTTTGCCTGGACGTTTTTGCATAAATACTTTTATACACCAAGTAGACTCCAAATATTTTTTTCTCAGGTAGATGGCAAATGTTGGAGGAATAATGAGGAAGTAAGAGGTTGTGCTGTGTTGATGAGGTCATAACAAGGCCAAAATATGCATATTCACAGCCAGGGAGCTTTGGCTTTATTGGCTTGAAATTGTCCATTAAAACGACTTAAAAAGAAAAAAGTCATGGGCATACAGCATTGCCATATAGCTGAAACACCTGATGTTCCCAGGGGTCATTTGCATATATTCCATGTTTCTCTGATACAAGAGGTTTGAGAAGTCACTCAGTGGAAGTTCTAGCTTGGCTGGAGTTTTCATTTAGTTTTTAAGAATATGAAGTCTGAAACTCAAATGTCGGCCATTATTTTCTGATTTCCGTCCTCAGTGATTTGCCATTAATTTTCCAGGAAAACATAGTTTTATGAGAAACAGACCAAAAATATAAGGCAGAAATCTGGACATTCTGCAAAAATCTAGACAGTTGAAGGGTATGAAGAAATCACGTAGACCACCACTCTGAAGACCATGTAATACTGTTTAATAAAACAAAATAAAACAGTGACTGAACAGATGCTTTCAGGTAATCCCCATTCACCAGATTCATACAAACATCTCTAAAACCAAAAAATATATAGTAAAAGTTAACCAATCAGCAATAAGGTCTCCTCCCCTTCAGAATGAATTTCATGGGAAGCACACAATTCAGACCAGGGGGTTTGTCTGCCATAAACTCAGCTATCAAATTGGACTCAACAATCTCAGTTCTGTTTATAATGTCCCCACCTCTTACTGTGACAGGTATAATCTGTAAAACCATAAAAGAAAATATATGAGTGCTGTTGTACTAATATGCTGTGCCAGAGAATTGTATCTGGCGCCTACTCTAATATCCCATGTATATTGCAATACATGATCTTTTAATGACCAATTCGTCTGACCTACATAAAATTAACAACAGTGTCCACACTGAGCCAAACCGACCACATTACTGGTAGTGCAATCAGCATACAGGTGAGAAGAACACAGTTTAGATTATGATCTATCACAGTTTCATGTAATCTGGCTGGTATAGACAGAATGAAACTCAAGCCCTTAGGCTATAAGAAACATGAAATAGATGACACATTCACTGAGGCACATAATTTAAGAGGTACACAAAGGAAGCCGTGGCTATATATGGAGGCTAGGCAGTCTCATCTGCTGAATGATTTAAATTCAGGTCCTTTAAGGATCTGTTTGAAATATAGCAGTGATAGAGATGCTATTTGTCTTGCTATTGATGACAATTGGAAGAGTCTATTGACTGATGGTAATTTGAAAAGATATAGCGGGAGCAAACCATCTTTTATTTATAAGAATAATCTGAATTTGAAGAGGACACTATGTAAAGGGCTTCCGTCAGTTCTTGATGCTAGATCTTCTAGAGTTGGTACGTTTCCATGTAGATGTTGTAAAGCTTGCCCATGCATTAATATGGGAAACAAGTTCATTCATCCTGTCACAGATAAAGTGTATTTTCCTTACCTATACGCTGTTGCACTAAGTAAGACGGATAGGTCATTAAAAGATCGTATATTGCAACAGACATGGGATATTAGAGTAGGTGCCAGATACAATTCTGTGGCACAGCATATTAGTACAATAGCACTCATACATTTTCTTTTATGGTTTTACAGATTATACCAGTCACAGTAAGAGGTGGGGACATTATAAATAGAACTGAGACTGTTGAGTCCAATTGGATAGCTGAGTTTATGGCAGACAAACCCCCTGGTCTTAATTGTGTGCTTCCCATGAAACCCATTCTGAAGGGGAGGAGACCTTATTGCTGATTGGTTAC
Organism: Protopterus annectens; assembly: GCF_019279795.1. Lineage (NCBI taxonomy): Eukaryota > Metazoa > Chordata > Ceratodontiformes > Protopteridae > Protopterus > Protopterus annectens. The sequence continues at coordinate 68,719,996 of NC_056743.1, forward strand.
TTTTATTATTTATTTTTTGGTTTTAGATATGTTTGTATGAACCTGATGAAGGGGATTACATGAAAGTGCTTGTTCAGTCACTGTTTTATTTTGTTTTATTAAACGGTATTATATGGTCTTCAGAGTGGTGGGCTACATGATTTCTTTCATCATTACTTAGGTTTTCTATCATCGTGGACCTTTAATCTTTCCTGGCCTCTTTTTTATCACACAGTTGAGTGTATGAATAAGAGGATTTTTTCATTATTTCTCTAAATAAAATCAGGTTTTCAGCCTGAGGTAAAGACGTTGCTGTAGATACTCTACTATTTAATCTATGACTAAGAGGGTAATAGGTTTACACCCTGCAAGGGAGTATTTCTGTATTCCAACAAAGCTAGTTATAAATCATTGTTAATGTTCTGAACTTTTTTCATGAGATTTTTCACAGTCTAAGCTGTTTTCTTGAGCTGACCACTTGACTGTGCATAGTTTAAATTACAGGTAATATGTTGAAAATGTCATTGCTCTGGAAATGTATTACATTCCATACTTGTCCATTGTGGACCATTACTTAATATAACTACATTGTGCATTTCATGTATATAAAACAGACAATTATAAATGTTAATTACACCAATACTTTGTTGACTTAGATTCATAGTCTAAATACAAGGTAATCAGTCTGCAGACCATCACAAGTCTACCAAAAAAAAAAAAGCCAATTTATTATTTCTCTCTGACCTTAAGGAGGGGAAAAACAAGAATGACTGAGGAGAATTTAAGGCTGCCCATCAAATTATCTAGGTTTACTTGAAGGTGGCAAGGGTGCTACTCTGCTAGACATGTAGGGGAAATTTGTACGAGAAGTGACCGATATGTTGGGGTACACTAGGATATGAATATGTCATGCCAATCTATCTTATTTATCTGCTGATGATGGTTTAGTTACTTTAGGTACCATTTGTTCTGCAAAGGAATAGGAGGTCAAACAGGGTTGAAACTCCCCTGGCTGAAATGGCTAGAAGCAGATCTCCACTGAGCAGACAGTCAATAGACCATGCTGCTTTGTCAGGGGTGATCTCTACATGTCCCCTCTTGGTTTTTGAAAATTATCAAAAACATTGTTCTCCCCCATAATGTCTTTTTTAGGCAATGCCAAACTGAAAGTACTTCCGACATAGCAAATCAAATCCAAGAAAATCTAAAGATGTTACTGCTCGATGCTAGGAGTCTAAACAAGAACCTCCACTCTCTACAAGTCACTGACATGGGGTTTAAAGCCATGGGGAGTACCACAGCAGTGCAATGCTATAAAGTCTTTCCCACATTTAGACCAGGTACTACGCAGGCAGGGCCTAAAGATAAAGGTGCCTCAGTATACATAAAAAATAAATGTACCACAGTGTTGGTCAAACAGGACAATTCACTTGAGATTTTCCATGTTCAAATCACCATAGGCAAAATCCCATACCACTTCATTTCAAGCTACAGGTCCTTTTCTATGACCCAGGAAACCCATAACATGTATTTAAGCTTACTGGAAACACTCATCATCCAACCCAATACCATATTCATGGGAGACTTTAATTACTCAACTATTAACTGGGACTCATACATGATACCAAACGTGCAGGCACACAGATTCCTGGATTCTTTAAATATAAACTCTCTAGACCAGATTGTCAATACACTGACCAGACACAAACAGACTGGATCTGGTCTTCACTATATAGGTCAGTGTTGCACACCCCCTAGTGTAATGTCCTCTCTGGTAAGGACAGGCCACAAACAAGTATCCTTTGAAGTGAAAATAAAACCCAGAACACAAGATAATCCTGGAGTATTTAGGAACTACTTTAAGGCTAATTTCCCTACTATTAACTGATAACCTGACAAAATTTCAAGCCCCCTCAACCCTGAGAACACTGCTGCCTATGTGGAACTGTTCACAGAAACCCTATACAAGCATGTTATATCCCCACCAGAAATAAATACAGAACTAACCCAAAAAACAAGCCACCCTGGTACATTCACAACATAAATAGGATGTATAACAGAATAAAAAAATAAAATAAATAACATCTACCAAAGCCAAATTTGAGGTAAATGTGGCCTTCCAGGCCAAGGACAGTCACATTGCATTCTTTAGCTATGTTTGCAACCTCAAAGGCAATACACAGTTGGATGCAAAGCTCGTTGTTAATGGAGCCATCTTTACTGAGCCAGAAGATATAGCAAACCTACTGGCTGGCAAATTCACCTCTAAATGTATCCCTCTCTCCCCTAAGTTTCCCCTTAGGAAATACCATCAAATATATATTTCCTTACTATCACTAGGGAACAGGTCCTCAATTTACTCTCTAAGGCCAAGAACACTGCATCTATGAGCCCCAACAATACCCCAGGCTACCTTCTAAATAGCATGAAACATGGTCTCTCAGACCCTTTGGAATCATACAATGTAATCATACCCTCCAAACAGGCTTTGTGCCTCATGAAAGGACAGTAGCAACCATCATACCTCTGCACAAAGGAGAGACATCTACAGACCCTGGAAACTGTAGACCTATATGTCTCACTAGTCTTTCAAGCCAATCCATGGGTGGTATTATCATGGAAATGATCAATAATGACATAGGACATCTCCATACTGGACCCAGCCCACTCTGGTTTCATCAAGAGCAGCTCATGGCTATTCAGCTTGGTGGACTTCTTTGAGAAGGTCACCAAAGCAGTGGGTGAGGGCAAAATGGTTCACACTGCATACACTGACCTGACTAAAGCATTCCACTCAATACCCAGCTCGGGCATTGTTGCCAAACTCAGTCAGTTAGGTATAAACTCCTCTGTTACCTGGTGGATAGCCAGCTGGCTCACAGATAGGATCCAGGAAGTTGGAATTTGGGAGTCTGTCTCTTCAAAGAGTCCAGAAACCAGTGGAAGCCCTTAGGAATCAGTCCTGGGGCTGTCCCTTTTTGGCATCTACTTCTCTGAAGTCAAGCCAATGTCAAGGGCCTCTGACTAAATTTGCAGAAAATTGCAAGTTAGGGGCAGTCATAAAATCCCCCACTGACACTAATGTTCTCCAAGAAGGGCTGACACAGACAGACAAATAATGGGTGTCACATCCCTGAACTAAAACTAAGTTCCAAGAAATGCATAACAGTATCCTTTGGGAAGTCAACCACCCCTGGCAGCTATCATATTGACAACACAACTCTGAGAATCAACCTTGTAGTCAGAGATACGGTGATACACACAGACAGTAATCTAGTCTTTGACCATCACATTTCTACAGTAGTGAGGGAATCATTCTATTTTGTACAAATTATAAACAAAGGTATGTCATCTAGGTCCAAGGAGGTCATTGTTCCACTGTAATTAGCATTCATCAGACCTATCATTGAGTACAATGCCTCCTTTGGTATATACCTAACCAGTCACATTCAACAATTGGAATGTGCACAGAAGTTTCTCACTAAAGGAATACATGGCATAAATAACATGTCCTATGTCTCAAAGCCCTGTCCCTGTTCTCTGCTACTACTGGTTGTTAAGGAGAGATCTATACCTAGCAAAGAAGGCATTGTCAAACCCCACTCTAATGGACCTCATGCAAAAGAAAAACAGAATTACTCATTCTAAAGACTTAAACTTTGCCTCTGATATAAATAGGGCCTGCTGGAGAGACATTTATGTATCCCAGAGACTACTGTTTTGTTTCCCTGGAACAATCTAGCCATCCATGTGAAGCAGATGTTCCTGTCTAACTCAATTCAAGTGCACCTTGGGAAATGGATGTAAAGCATGACATTCATCCCTGATTTGGGGAACCTTTGTCTGTAATGGACACTGGCAGTCTTAAAATGGTGCATTTCCCAAACCCCTGCTTACAAATGTTTCATATCCCAAGCCCCTACTTACACTTATCAAGGGTACAAGAATTTGTCAGAGATTCGGGATGCATGGCTATGTTTAAAAAGGCCCCAGTGATCATTAGCCTAGTACACACCTATAAACCTAAGAGATTGAGTAAAAAGACGGAGATTACATTTTGTCCTGATAATGAAGATTTTTTGAGGCCACTCATCTTTTAGATGAATTTCTGAGGTCTCTCAAATTAAGTGTTGTGTTTGAACAAATACAACCCAAAAAATGCATTATATTCAATAATAAGTCTAATGAGTCGGGAGTGAAGGGGAATTATGATTTCTTTAGATCTAGTCAAGATTCCTTTGAAAATTAAATGAGCCAGACAGAAGACTTTCCAAACTACTGCAGAGAAATGATTGCCAAATGATAATGAATAATCAACAAGAGTTCCTAGATCCCTCACTTCATTGTCTGCTTAGAGGGATGTGCCATCTATATGGTATGTGAAAATGTTTTGTTTGCCTAATTGAACTATGTTACATTTCACATTTAATTTGATACCATTGTCCTTGCACCAATTGTTAATATGGTCTAACCCATGTTGGAACAAATGTGAGCCAGTGGGAGATCAAATAACAGCACCCAATTTATAGTTGTCTGCAAACGTAGATAACCATAGGCCAGGAGTGTTGGCCTGGAGTTCTGAGAAATAGATGTCAAATAAATAAGCCAAGGTCTGACACTGAGCCCTGCAGCATACCATTGGTAGCTCTTTGGCTTTCAGAAGTGGCACCAATAACTCTAACCACATAGATTCTGTCAGACAAATGGTTATCTATCCACCTAGCAATATAACGATTTACATTTAGATTTACAAGTCTCTCAATAATATATATATGGGGAATAGTGCCAAAGGCTTTGGCTATGTCAAGATATGCTGTATGCACTGCACAAACACAATCCACTGCTTCAGTTACTTTTTCAAAGAAATTAATGAAGTTAAAAGAGTAGGACCTTCTTTTGACAAAGTTAGGTTGATGAGAGGCCAAGATTAAGAGATTCTCAATGCCCATATTAATGAGGTCTGAGCTGATATGCTTTATAGCTTTACATATGAGGCTGGTAGGTCAGTGGTTACTAGGGTCTCTGGTTGAGTAACCCTTGAGTAATGGCATTACAATGGCTGTTTTCCAAGGTTCAAGAATGTAACCAGTGAAGAAGCTTAGATTAAAGAGTTTAAGCAGGGGGTTCGGAAAGGCCATATTTGTCACTGATAATCAGGCAACCTGGTATATTGTAAAGGCCCATGGATGAATTGTTTTTAACTTTTGAAAGAGCTGAATTTATTGGAATAGTAATTAAAGGGTGTGGCTGGGATTGTGGAATCTGTGAAATAGGTGTAACTGTGGATGATATAAAATGTGCACTAAATTTGTCAACTAGAATATTAGCTATTTCCTTTGAGTCAGTGTGTACAGTATTATTGTGGACTAGCTTTGAGCATTATTTGGAGTTAGTTCTTAACCTCCTGACATAGGTAAAGAAAGACTTGTAGTTACTTTTTGGTTTTAGTGGATATTTTAAGTTTATGCTCAGATTTGAACTTCCTAATGGTTCCCTTAAGCTCTTTGCTAATTAGCTTGTGTGTGTTGTTAAGGTAGGTAGAATGAAACCTCTTATAAACATCAGGCAATTTCTTTCTCTTGTGATATAATTTATTTATATGAATATTTTACCATCCAGGTATGTTTTTAACATTTTCATTATATTTGGAGTAGATAGGGCCTACCTTATCTGTACAACTATTTATGCAGAAATGAAAGTCAGACGCATAGGTAGCAACTTTACCAGTAGGATCCATTTCAAAGAGGATTACATGAGAATTTATTTAGGTCATTAAGTAACTGAACAAGGTTTGCAGTTGAGGAAGTCCCTAAAAACATAGGTATTTACAGGGGAGGTACCACCAGTTTTAAAAAGGCCACTAATTGTGTTCTGATGTAGCAAGGCGGGATGAAACATGGAGATGTGCAAGTCAAGAAATAGCAATAATTGTGAGAACTACATCAAGGATATTGAGGCCCTTAGTAGTACAGTTATCTATTTGTAAGAGAGTTACCATTTATAATATCAAGGAAGCATTGGGCATGTTGACCAATGGCAGTGTAGGTCAACTAGTTCATTGATAGATAATTGAAGTCCCCCTGTAGAAAGGTATTATGTTTTGTGGGAATTTCAACTAATGCATAAGATAGCTATCATCCTCAGAAGGGGGCCAAGAATTTTAGTTTATTTTTATTTATTTTACATTTGTTTACTGGGAAGGTCTGACTGGACACAGGTCCGTTTTCAGCGGAGGCCCGGGGAGAAAAGCTCCACAAGTATTACATTACAGTTAACATTTACACGATACAAAAATATTCATGCACAAAGCTCCACAAGTATTACATTACATTAGTAACATTCACAAGGTACAAGATATTCATACACAAAGTACACTATGTTAGTTGAATGCAGTTACAAACAATAGATTGAAATGAGTTACATTTGAGTATCTGGTAGAATCTGAGCAAATGGGGTACGATAGTAGAGAATACTTTACTTTTTAGCATTGTGTCAATAAACTATTAGAGGTTGAGAACCATGGTAGTATTCATTATTTGGGAGAGTGTTAATAGCAGTGAGCAGATTTGGTCTAGCCTGCGGGAAGACATGAACATAGCCAGTTTTGCATAAAGTGGGATTTGATGTTTTTTTTTGAAGAGGTAAGGTGAGGATGTTGAGGTTAGGTGATCGGGTAGGAGGTTCCAGGTTTTTGCAATGCAGCAGGCAAAGAGTGATTTGCCAGCTTCATTTTTGTGCTTGGTGACACATATGTGGTTCTGGTGTGTTGATCTTAGGTTTCTGGAGGGTGTGTAGGGTTGAATTAATTGTTGCAAGGCAGAATATGTCTTCTAATTATCTATGAAGTGGTAATTACTTTTGCTTATGGTGAGATGGACATCTAAGAGTCCATATGTAGTGCCCTGAGGAATCGTAAGGTGATGATATCCTTAATGACCAGCTGGTCTGATGTTTTGCTAGTCACAATAACAAGGAATAGGAAGAGTGCTTTTGTTGCTCTGAAACATCGCTCTGTAACTGCAGGTATATGAAGGCGTTCCAGTTGAAGAAAAGTCCCAAGTTCAGGCATTTTTTTTTTGTTTGTTTAGACTCCTGGGATTGAGTACAAGCACATTAAAATCTTCCAAAATAAAATATACTAGGTTGGAATGTCCCTCAAATGGATTCTGCATAAAAAGGCACTATGGGGGCAGCAAAGGCTTTAGCCAGGATGTGAAAGCCTTGGTAAGAGAGGTGCAGGCCATCACTAGAAATGCTGAAAGACTTGTCAGCCATTTCCTCCCTAGAATGACAGCAGCTATATAGCCAGCTATTAAAGCCAATTATCTTGTCTTTGAATTTTGGCATCATTTTGGTTGATGGCAAAATACCATGCAAGACCAGTATCTTTCCTACTTCAGGCTCATGCATAGCAAGCTTAATGATATCCTTCTGTATGTACCTCTAGGTAGTGCATCTAATGTCAGTCACCCCCACATGGACCACTGCCAGATCATAATCGTATTTCTCAGGATGGAGGTATCAAAGAAACCCTGTTTTTTATCGTGGGTTTTGGATCTGGAAACATAGCTATCGTCCTATTATTATCCAGCCTGGTGAGGGTGATGTCTGTACGCTTTACTATAGAGTCACTTATTAGTAAACAGATTACCATGGTCTGATGCATTCTCAGTGGGCCAAAACGTCTCTTGGAGTCTGCAACCTTGTGACTCTTAGAAATATTTGTACCAGGTGGCCAAGATGCTGAAGAGATAGAAGCAGGATTCTTCAGCTCTGCTGTTCTTGACATATTTCTGACAGGAAATTTTATTTCTATGTTATTATTTTTTGTTTTCCTTATAAAAAGTTAATAATTTAAATTATTCCCTTTGATTAGATCTAAAAATTATTTAGAAATACTGGCATTTTACTGTCAAAAAACTACTTGAAAGATCTTATCACATTCAAGCAAAATGAGTCACAGAAAAACTAGCTCTCGTGACACTGCATCCAAGAAGAAGCTGCAAATGGTTTTAACTAACATACAGGAGTTATCTTTAAAAATGGATAAATGGACAGTAAAATAGAAAATTTTATGGACAGATGCACAAAGCAGGTGGAATTATTTCAAGAGACACTTAGTCAACAAAAACTCCAGATTTCTGGAATGGAATAATCTTTAAATGATATGGAAAAAAGATGAAAGGAAGATGCAAAATAACACAGAATTCTTATTAAAACGGAATACCCTCCTGTTGAGTAAACTAGATGGTCTGGAGAACAGATCTCGAATAAATAATATCTGGATCTTTGAACTCCCAGAGAAAATTGAAAGGAACAACATGTTAAACTTTGTAATGCCCTGGCTTCCCAACATACTTGATTTGAGTGAAGCGATGTCATATGGTATTGAGAGAGCACATAGATCTCTCACAGTGACTCCTTCTGATAAAAATTCTACACCAAGATTATTGAAAGATTTCTTTCATCAACTGACAAAGAACTGATTCTCAAAAGAGCATGGTCAAAATCTCCCATAAAATTAGATGGGAAAATAATTTTAGGTTTGATAATGATTATTCACCTACAGTTATTTGCAAAAGAAAATAATTTTTTCCCATCATTTAGGTACTAAAGAAAAAGCAGATTAAAGTTCACTTGCTCTTTCCAGCTAGACTAAAAATATAATAAATCCAAAAAGGTGCAAAGCGAGAGACGAAATTTCCACAACAAGATTTTATTAGCCAAAGAAAAGCCACAACCCAGGCCAACGAAGAGTTCATAAATGCATTAAGTATAAATCACAGCGTTTTTGTCTTGTTTCACAGACTTCATCGGATAAATAACAGTGTAAAATAATACCATATATATAGTAAAACCAACCTAATAATTAGATGCCAATTACTCTAATTGATTGAAATTTAAAGGAACAATTACATAAAAAGTACAAATGGACTTGGGCTTATTCCCTTATGTAAATCTCATAATATTTAAATATATGATAAAACAAAAATAAAATTCAGTGTATAAATGTTAAAAAACCTTGTTAAAAACTTTTTTGTTGTTGAACCTTTTTGTGAAGACTCCAAGTTTTTACTTAATTATATGTTTAATACTCTACTCTCTTCTATAGTAAAGTTAAAAGCACACCAGTCTTTGTAAGTGGATGCCACCTAGTGGCCACTTTTAAAAAAACTTTTTTTCTCAAAACCTTAAAGTTTGGCTGCCCTTAATTTTAATAAAGGTTTTATAGAAATGAATTAATTTAAACCAGGGGGCTGGTCCGCTTGGAGAGTTATTTGCCACCATAACTCTCTAAATTCAATCATATCTTCCCAAGGGCCACCCCTGACATTAACTTTAACCTGTTCTAAAACCATAAATCCATATGTGGCATCTTTACATTCTACACTATGTTTGAATAGGGCATTGGTTTCTTTCCTTACTGATATTTCATATATGCGTTCATATATTCTCTTTTTGAGCTTCCTCTCTGATTTACCCACATAAAAAGAACCACATATTTTACAAACAGCTAGATATATAATCCCTTTGGTATCACAATTATAAAACTCTACTAAAAATATTTCTTCCCAATGAAACAAGAACTTCTGAAGATATAGACTCTGTACTTTCTTTCTTAAAAGTTAAAAAAGTAATAAAGCAACCTGAAGAAATGGATTGGAGCAACAGTTGTTTGAAAAGACTGGCTGAGAGAAATGGGTGGAAAACACTTGAAAAGAAGAAGAAATTAAAAAAGAAGTGACTGTTTAACAACCTAAATTATTATTATAAATATACAAGTAGTATTCATATTATGTTTAAATAGCTTTTTTTATTTTTTCCTCTTGTTACATTATATCAACATGATATACCAAATCTTCAGAAGAAAACTATATCACAACTTTGAGGTAACTATATAATCTTAATATTATTTAATTAGTTCACCTTATATAGTTTTATTAAACATTTCAGTATTAAAATGACACTTAGCCATCAGTAGTCTAAACCTATGTTAAGATAAACTGTCAACCAGTGTAGTAAATAATGTTTTGTTTTTTTTTCTCTCCAATGGAGATCTAAAATATAAAAAGATAATGCAGGGGCTCTTGCTATTGGTAAGGATTATATAAAGTCAGGTATATTTATTATAACACAGTGCCTTCACAAAATATAATCATGTTAAATGATTTGACTGCACCCTGCCCAGAGACATCTCATTTGGTTCATATGTTCATAGGTATGTACTAGGCTAATGGCCCTGGAACCTTTACAAGCCTAGCCCATAGGATTACCCAGGCATTGTGCCACCCGATCTTAGTTCCCAGTGCCTCTGTCGAGTAGAGCCACTGGAGTGATCCCTGGGGTGAACTTTCTATTTTTCATCCCTTCATCAAGATTTCTCTTGAAGAGACCCAGTGAGGTGCTCTGCCTGACATGTATGGGAAGTCTATTCCATAGCATGGGCAGTCTCTGGGTTATGAACCTGTCCCCCCAACATGTTCTGTTGATTGTGATAATGAGGTTGAGGTCTCTGGAGTGTGTGGTGTGGAGGGATTGGGATTTCTTTAGATGTAGCATTTCTATCAGAGCTGGGTCAGACATGGCTTTGTAAGTCAAGCAGAGATCGTCTCTAAGTAGGCGATATGAGACAGAGAATATAGATGGATTTTTTTGAGTCTGTCCATATAAGACAAGTGTTTATGGCCTAGAATCCTCTTTGTGAGGTACTTTTGTGGCCTTTCCAGTAGTTGCAGGTGTCTAGTGAGGTACATGCCGAATGGGACATTGTACTTGATGACTGGCCTAATGAGGGAAGAGTAGAGGGAGACAATGACCTCTTTCTTCCTGGATGCAAAACCCTTAGTAATGAGATGTGCCACATAGATGGACTTTCTGACCACAGTGGCAATGTGGTAGTCAAAAGAGAGGTTGCTGTCAGCCTGTGTTCCCAGATCTCTTATAACGCCTTTTGTGTTCAGTGGACTATCATTGATGTGGTAATTCATGGGAACCAGGTTTTTCCCAAAGGGGATAACAATACATTTTTGGCATTGAGCTTAAGGGCATGGTTCTGACACCAGTCGTTGGTCTCAGTGAGGCCTTTCTGTAGGATGTCAGCATCATTTCAGGAGTTAATAATAGCTCCCAACTTGCAATCGTCTGCAAGCTTTGTCAGCCAGAGTCCCTTTGTGTTGGCCTGGACTTCAGAGAAGTAGATACCAAACAGGAGAGGAACCAGGACTGAACCCTGTGGGACTCCACTCGTGACTGGTCATCAGTCTGACTTGGAGTCAGCTACTTTCACACTGTGGGTTCTATCTGTGAGCCAGTTTTCAACCCATCTAGTGATAAAGGGGTTGATGTCTGGCTTAGTGAGTTTTTCTGTGATTCATGAGTGGGGAAGGGTATCAAAGGCCTTGGCCAGATCAAGGTAGGCTGTATGAACCACTTTGCCTTCATCCACAGCTCTGGTGACTGACTCAAAGAAGTCGACCAAGTAGAGCAGGTATGATCTACCCTTCACAAAACCAGACTGTGTGGGATCCAGAGTTTGGAGATTCCCTATATCCTTATTTATTAGGTCCATGATGATGCATTCCACAACTTTGCATATCAGATTCATCAGGCTAATGGGGTGATAGTTCCCAGGGTCTGTAGTTTCTCCTCCTTTGGGGAGAGGGATGACTGTAGCAGTGCACCATTCAGCAGGGACAAAGCCTGAGGTGAGGCTGTAATTGAACAGGGCACACAGGGTTGGTACCAGTTCACTCTGTAGTTCATGTAGAACACAGCCAGAGATATTGTCAGGTCCCATAGAAGCTATATTCTTGGCCTTGGAAAGTGCTGTTTTAACCTGTGCCGCAGTAATACTGGGTGCCTGGCAATCTACTGGTATTGTGATTGGTTCTTTGGAGGAGGGGTAAATCTGGCACTGAATCTGTTGGCTAGTATATTGGCAATATCTGTTGGCTCGGTATAGGAGATACCATTGTGCAGTAGCTCAGATCAAATCTGGGTATTGCCGTGGAGATTTTTTTACATAACTATAGAAGGCCTTGTGGTTGTCTTTTCTATCTGCTGCAATTCTGTTTTCATAGCTAGCTTTAGAGGATTTGACTAGGGATCTCAACTTTTTGTTGAGGCTGATAAGGGAGTTTTTCCAGTCTTGGGACTTCACCTTATTCTGCATCAGTTTCCTCCTTCTATTGTAGAATTTGTTTATGGCAGGGGACCACCAGATTGGCTTCCTGTTTTTGGAGGAGAGCATCTTGGTTCTATTGGGTATGGCGAGATCCATGCATTTGTGTACATGTTCGTACAGTGCATTGGTGTATGATTCGGCAGTCATGCAACTATTCTCAATTTGCATGGGTGCCATGAATTTAGCCACCTCTGTTTTTAGGAGCCCAAAGTTAGCTTTGGAGAAGTTTTTCATGGTGGTTACCTTTGCAGGGAGGGGGGGGGGGAGATGTGGATTTCCAAGGTGATTAGTTTGTGATCAGATCTAACCAGGGAAGAGTTGACTATTGATGTAGAGCAATGGTCACCCATGTTAGTAATGACCAGGTCAAGGATGTTGCTACCTCTGGTGGGGGTAAGAATGAGCTGGTCCAGGGCATTGGAATTAATGAATTCCAGGAAATGTTGGGCAAGTGTATTGGTACATGAGTAGGTTTCCCAGTTAATGGAAGGATAGTTGAAGTCGTCCAGTATGAGAGTGTTAGGTTGGACCCTAATATTTTCCAGGGTGCTTAGTAACGTGGAGTGTGAGTCTTGGGACATGGTTGGGGATCTATAGCATGCTGCAACCTGAATCACTGTCTTACCCAATGTTAGCTGCACCTGAAGTATCTGAGATACATTATGCTGAGCTACCAGTCTGGAGGTTTGTGCATCCTTTATGAATATGGAAACACCAATGCCTTTGGAACTTCGGTCCAAGTTCTGGGGCTGAAAGGTGTGGAATGAGTTATAGCCTGTTAGTGCAGGGGTGCTTTCTACTGCCTTGAACCAGGTCTCTGTTACAGCACAAATGTTGATACTCTCCATTTTAAGGAGTGCTTCGAGCAAGTGCATTTTGAGATTTAGACTTCTAGCGTTGAGCAGCATGACCCTCAGACTGCATTTTTTTGTAGCTGTTATGGTGGCAATTTGGTCTTTGAAACACCACCTAAAAAAGGCACAATAGGGGTGGCAAGAGCCTTGGCCAGTATACGGAAACCCAAGTGTGACAGATGCAGGCCATCACTGGCAAAGCATTGAGGTCTGTCAATCATGTCATCCCAGAAAGACAGATACTGGATCCCCTTAGAATGACACCAGAAACTTGGCCAATTGTTGAAATCAATCATTTGCTGCTGCTGACTGTTACTTTCTCCTTATTCAACCTAGTGAGTGGAACATCAATTTGCCTCACTATAGAGTCACCTATGGCTAGTGTGTTGGACATGCTGTTTTGCCTTAGGGGCTTTGGTTGAGTGGCACACTGTTTAGGAGAGTTATGTGTCTCGTGATTAGTGTTGTGTTATGGTGGTCGAGTGCATTTCTGCCTTGAAGGTCTCTGCTGTCTGGGTAGATTTTTATTGAGACCCTCCGCAAAGATGGGTGTGTGGTTTGTGTTTTTATGTGAAGGCAGTGCTGGTGTGTGTTCTGAAGAGCTATGTGTTCCATGTAGTGTGGTGCAAGTCTTGACCAGCTATTCCAGTCTTGGCTGGAGAGTGCATGGAGGTAACAGGAGAGGGTTGTCCGTGTACATCAGGTAGTTGCTACATGCCTCAGGATGCCCAAGTTCACCAGGTTAATTGGAGAAAATACGGGGAACTGACCTTTAGACATGCCTGGAGGGGTGGGGATTAATAATAAGTACCGGAGCTTTTTCCTTGTAGAACGTTTAGTGCTGGTAGCACATTTGTGTGCTAAAATAATTACAAGAAGACTTGTAAAGTGCTAGACTAATAAGCTAGTAAAAGTGTAGGAGAAGAGAGAACTAGCAGATCTAAAGGAAAAATTGAAGAGCAGACTTTTGCACTGCTCAGAAGCTTACAAACAGTCCTAGATACAGCAAATCTGTATCAGGAATAGACTAGTTACAGAAAAGGTGGGAAACAAGCGCAAATATGGGCTTTTAAACCAGAAAGTTGAAAGAGATGGAAAAAACTGCCCAAATGGCCAATAAGCTACAATTTCTGGGCCACAAACCCCTCCTCTTGTAGTAGATAGGCTACCTAGTGCTTTCCACTCCCACTGATAAGCTAGAAGGCTTCCCTACAACACAGAAAGGCTTGGTGGGGGGGGCTCAGAAGCTTACAGTCCTGGATACAGAAAATCTGTATCTGGACTAGACTAGTTACAGGAAAGGCAGGAAAGAAGTGCAAATGTGGGCGTTTAAACCAGAAAGTTGGTGCTGTTGTTCTCTATATTCCCTCAGAATGAATCTCTGTAACATAACACAGCACACGTTAATTGATATAATTCAACTACTGGACTGTATTGCATGTACATGGCTTACAAAATGGTCATGGCAGCTTGGAAATGTGATATTAGTGTTGTGGAAGCTCAGATTGTGAGATTAGATAGTCGTAAAGTTAGTTATTCAGGAAGTACTGTTGTTCAGGTTTCTGGGAGATATTAATGGCTAAGTTAGGCTCTTATGCTATGAATGTTTAATTCTGTCTCCTCAAACAGTGGATAATTATGGTGATTTTGCTGTTTGAATGGGAGAGAGGTTCAACCGTGGATGGTTGTTACATCTTCAGTCAGTAACTATTTTTGCGGGTGTTCAGCTACGAATTAGTGGGTTTGCTGGCTGTATGAATGGTTTTGAGCTCTTGATATATTAGAGAGATATTTGTTTCTTGCTGGGTTCAGTTCTAGGCTGATTTGAGATCTATTTCATCTGCAAATAGGATTAAGTCGAGCAGGAGAAGAGGTGGGTTGCTTTATGTGCTTTGCTAATGTCTTTATTGCTGAGCTGAAATGAGATTGGGGATTTGTATTCTGATTGGTTCAGGATACATTTAAGAGGCTAGAAGGTGATTCCAGACTGTAAGATATTTACATCGTTGGTTTGGTGGTTTAGTGAACATCTGGATAATAGCCTAAGACGCGAGCAGATTTCAAACTGGTGAAAGCTTGTTGTGTCAGCTCGAGCCATTTTGTTCATCTCCTCTCTCCTTCCCGCCTTAATTGGAAAGATCAGCAATCATTCTGTTATGCAAACATTTCCTTGGTTACGAATAGTAAGAGGCTTGACCAGAGGACAGGAAACACTACAATTTGCTTGTTTATATTTAGATAAGCATTTTAACAGTAATGAATGACCGATTCATTTATCCAAATGCTAGGACCAAGTGGAATAACATGTCTATTACTTATAAATATAATAAAATGTTTCTTTGTTTGACTTACTTAACATTTAATTAATGAGCAAGACTATTAATTTGATCTTAGTTGACTTTAACATTTACATTGTTTAAGCAGTAATGATAGTGTGTACAGCCTTTTAGTTTGGTCATTACTTAATTTGCAAGAGGTTGCAGTTATCCGACAAACTACTACTAATATTAAGAAGCTGATGATAAACATTGATAATAAATTCAAATAGTTCTGAACATTATGTTAATCAAAGGACTAGAACTGCCATACATGGGTCTATATTAAAATCGCAAAATCTTACTTATGCGAATACGGAAACGTAGACACATATATAGCGAATCGTGAAAACACCGAACGTCCTGAAGCATGAAATTCGAAATGACGAATCGTCATAGTTGGCCCTTATCCGGTGTAGCTCCCTAATGTAAGTGTACAGTAGTTACGGACCTTAGGGTTAGGGTGCGGGTTAAGGTAAGTGCATACATAGTAATACGTGCAACCTTTACTTTAGGGTTAGAAGTAGGGTTATGTTAAGTGTATGTATAGTAATTTAGTTCTGTAGCTGAATGTATACGTAATTTATACTTTTCCTGTAGTTGGGTGTTGTTTGTTTATAGTTAGATACATTTGTGTGTAGTGAATGTTTGATTAGGATATGGGATATATGGGTGAAGTGCAGATATGGGGAAGTGTGGATTATTTATTTTGTTTGGGCAGGTAGCACATAGCAGGCGGTGGGGTTGGCCAACTATGACAATTCGACATTTCGAATTTCACACTTCAGGACCTTCAGTGTTTTCACGGTTCGCTTTATATGTGTCGACGTTTCCGTAGTCGCGTAAGTGAGGTTTCATGATTTTAATATAGACCCCCATACATACCTCTCAATGGAAAAATCATTCTTAAATGGCACCCTGGTATAAACATATCCATCAGGAAATGCAAAATATCACTTGTACAATACCATGGAATTTGTTTTGAAAGGGCAATTCAGTGTACAGGCAGAGAAAGGGTGTGAACTGTTTTGAAAAATTTTAGTGAAAGGCATATATTTAGATAATTTATGTCAGTGAACTTCAGAGAAATATTTACCTTGTAAAGAAAAGTTTAATGTTCCTGTTGTCTGCACATATACAAACACGATAATGTTAATGCTTATATGATTAGCTGCATCTGTTTTGTTAATTGCTTATCAGCATGTTAAGCAATAGGTTTCACACTCAAATAAAATCAGATAAAGTACAACTAGAATATAAATTGGACATGGTTAAATGGCTAAAGATTATAATGCATATATAAAAAGGGTTATAGAGTATTGAAGTCCTAGTTAATACCAAGCCTAAAAGGCTGATTAACAAATATAAAGGAGGTAATGACCATCTGTGCAAGATAGAAACATGTCAGCTTTAAAACTGTAAAAGGTTAATTCAGAGGTGGAATGATTTGGGTCACAATGTGTAGAAAAGACTTGCAATTTGTGGAATAGTGAAACAGACATCCGCAACACAGAGACAACACTGACATATACAATTTTTGTATAACATTCAGATTGTACTTTATAACTTGAATTTAAATATTATAAGACAATGTTTGTATGCCGAATTAGTAGAAAATCATTAAGATTGTGGTCAGAGAACAATAGCTGACACATGAGTTTTAGATTATATAACTCTCAGAGAATTTATGCTCATATATTTCCTGTCGAGTCCCTATTAATTATTCAAACTTTTTAAAGTTCGAATGTCATATGGTTGACACCATATGATCGAACTTTAAAAAGTTTGTAGGTGAAAAGCAATGGCTCTGTATGGTGCAGAATGGGAAAATTTCTCTTTTCTGCACTGAAGTGCAATCTCAGAGTTGGTATATTTAAGTAGGTGGGTGTGGGAGTGTGGGGGGCTTGCCCCCCTGATCAGAGCATTAAGGTAAGTTTTTTTTTAAATTTTTTATTATATTTTTGATGTTTCAAACTACGCTCATATGTTTTCAAACATATGAGGTTCGAAGTTTTGAAACTTCGAATATATAATATAGACCCTTTCCTGTTTTGCTATAAGCTCTTTGATTTTATAAAAACAATACCTTGGATTTTGATTTTCCATTAATTTATAACAGATTGAGAGATATGCTGCTATTGAAGCTACTGTTTTACTGACTTCTGGATTTATAAAAAAATGTTTGAGATGGTTCTCATTTTTGGATTTTTCCAACAATATTATACATATATATTTGCTGGGGGGTTTTTAACATCAAGATGTTGAAGGTTAGTATAACTTTTGTGATATTTAATATCAAACACATTCAAAACATATAAAAAGGTACCTTTTAACACGTCTCACTTTTACATCTTATTTAAAGGAAATAACTTGAATTGACAATTATTTTTTTGTATTCTACAGTAACAAACATAAACACAGCTTGGTACAATTTGTCTGATCAATAGTATTATAAAACACCTCTCCAGTTATTCTGAATAAAATAAGTACAAAACTTCAGAAAAGACATATGGAAAATCATTTAGCATAAACATGTACTCTCAAAATGAATATACACATTAAATAAAGACTCATTGAGGAGGCATAGTAATAAGCATAGAGCAAATTACATTTATTCCAGCCAGCACAGTAGACATAGCACAAGTGTTATCAGAAATAAAGTATTTCAACAGATCTTTAAATCTATGTATTATGTTCAATAATGATTTTAAACTAGAAAATCAAGATATCAAGAGAAGAGGTACCTTTGTTCCACAACCTAATTCTACTATTCAAGCCTTTGAGACAATAGTAGAACAAGAAATATATTTATTGTATCGAAATCATGGTTATAAAAATTATTTTTATAACTTAAATAAGAATAAATGCAATGCTATCAAATCATTAATAGAGAATGATAATATTATTATTAAACCAGTAGATAAGGGAGGTGGCGTTGTGGTGTTAAATAGTGATTATTAAATGTTGATGATGTATGAAATGCTTAATTCCCAAGATTAAGAGAGAATTACAAAATTGCATAAAAAGGAGATTATAAATCAAGTGAATGATGCTTTACATAGAATATATACTGCAGGTGAGATTAGCTTCAATTTATTTAATTACTTTAACACATATGCCCCAACAACAGCTGTTATTTATGGAATTCTTAAACTACATAAATGTAAAATCAAACCTCCTTTAAGACTGATTGTCTCTGTAAAAGGATGGTTAATGAAGCCTGTTTCTAAGTATATAAATTTAGAACTAAAAAAAGCTTGAAAAATGCATATAATATTGTTAAAGACTCTTCAGCCTTTCTAAAAGACTTATTTATGTGGACTAAAGATACAGATATTTCCTCTTACTATCTTGTGAATATGGACATAGATTCACTTTTTGGATGCATACCAAATGAGATAGGAATTAATTATATTGAATGTTTTTTTAACTCAGTTTTCTAATTTTGATTCTTGATAAATATGTAATCTCTGTGAATTGTTCCATATAGTGTTAGAAAATAATATTTTTTTGCAGACCCATTTATATCAACAAGTTCCAGGTGTAGCACACACCTGTTGCTAATACATATGCAAACAGTAATGTTTATGTGGGAGACTGAACATATTTTATCTAAAACAAATGCATTATTGCTAATATTGGCAGATATAAGTTTGTTGATGATTTATTTCTTGTTTGGTGAGACACATTAGATGAATTTGATCTATTTTTTAAAATTTATTATTACATGTACTGAATTCTTACACTTTAAGAAGGATATTTATTTTGATGAAATTGATCTTTTAGATATTACATTGGTTAAATCAAAAGGGGTTTGTTAGATACTAAGTTACATAGGAAATCTGTAAAAAGAAATACCTATTTACATCAGACAAGTATGCATCCCCATTTGTGTTTACAAACAATGGAAAAATCAGATGAAACGGGTAGCAAGGGTACATACTGAAGATACAGATATGTTGTTACAGCTAGACAATATAACAAATGAATTTTCTGAGAGAGGATATAATAAAAATATGATCCATCGGACAAAAGGGCATGTAGTTCATGGTGGACAGAGTTATAGTAGACCTAGTTATTCTTCAGCATATACTACTATAAATACTAATCGATCAATGTCCAATAAAACCTTATTAGATGCATGCTTACTTATAATCAGAACACCAATGCTGTCAAATGTATTATTACTAAATACTGGCCTATGTTATCTACGATACCTGAGATTAAAAATCTAATAGGTGGTAAGCCCACCTTTGCTTACAAAAGATATAATAATTTAAAGCAAGCCTAAGAATAATGTACATTTAGAATGAAGAAAGCGGGGACTTACACCTGCAATAAGTGTGTATAATGTATACATATTAACACTAAAAAACATTTATACATCCTATTACTGGTAAACTAATTAACATAAATTATGTGGTGCACAGTGGTGCAGTGGTTAACATTGTCACCTCACAGCAAGAGGTTCTCCGGTTCGATTCTCGGCTGGGGTGCCTTCTGTGTGGAGTTTGCATGTTCTCCCTGTGTTCGCGTGGGTTTCCTCCGGGTACTCTGGTTTCCTCCCACATTCCAAAGACATGCATCTGGAGCATTTCTCCCCGGGCCTCCGCTGAAAACAGGCTCTGTGGAACCTAGTCGGACTTTCCCGGTCAACAAATGATAAATAAATAAAGGCATTTGGCAGCTGTGATACTAGAAATGTTATCTACTTAGCTACATTTCAGATCTGTACAGCATACTATGTTGGGAAAACTAAAAGGAGGCTAAAATATTGTATTAGTAGCCATTTGACTGAGATACATAGGAAAATAAATACCAATGCATTATATAAGCACATTGAACAGTTCAATACACGCTATTTAAAATTTACTATTTTAGCTAAAATTGATGATGCTTTAACAGGGGGAGACTTAATATAAAAAAACAGAACTGGAAGAATATAAATGGATATTAAGATGGAAAGCTGATATTACACATGGCTTAAATTAATGTATCTCTTTAAAAATCTTTATTATTACAATTGCATCGAAAGGTGTGATTGTCATGTGATTAACTTGGGGTATTTAGACCTGCTTTTATATTGTTTTTCTTTGCCTGAAGAAGCTTTTTAAGTGAAACTGTAGAAGTTGCACAGTCTTTGTTGTTTTTTAACATAATTAGTGCTATAGTGGATCCAGTGGATTTTATTTGCACCATTTCAGATCATAACACCATAACACTTGACCTTTTTCTGAAATATAATAATATCACTCATATTAAAAGAATCCCTGCATATATCACAAATATGAAGGATTTTAAAGAGTTTTTCAACAAAGAGATGCAAATCTATTTAGAATTTAGTAACACAAAGGACATATCAGAAGTTTATATATGGGACGCTCTCAAATCCTATCTGTGTAGAAGAATCCTAAATTGTATTCACTGAAAAGGAGACAATGGGATAAAGACTTAAAAGAGCAACAAGAAAAGTTGATAAATTAAAACTAGAACATCAAAATAATAAGAAAATCTCATTGAAAAAATAAATGAATTACAAAATAAATATCCAGAAATTTTAAATCATAAAGACAAAATAAACACGGAAAAGATTAAATTAACAAACTATTCAATAAATCCAAAAAAACTTATCTACAGTAGCTTCTAGAACCAAAATGATAAAATCCAGCCATATTAAGGACATATATAATGAGAACAAAAAGAAAAAAGTCACTGCAATAGAAGATATACTTAAAGAGTTCAGAGCACATTATATAAAAATTAACCAATTTAATCCAGCAATGGACTCACAAGAAGCAATACAAATATTTATTAACAAATACACTAAAAATAAATTGACAGAGCAGCATTTGAAAACAATTAACAAACCCATATCTATGATCAAACCTACAAACCAAATGCATATATTAAAATCTAATAAAGCCCCTGGTAATGATGGAATAGTATCAGAGCTATATAAATGAATGCCTAAAAATGCACTCAATATTTTGCTTCATACATTTCAATTAGCTAAAGATTTAATGACAGTTCCCCTTTCATGGAAGTATACACTTATTTCCCCAATCTTAAAATCTGACAAAGACCCAGCAGAATGTATATCTTATACATTCTGCGCATTATACATATGTTAAATGTTGATTATAAATTATTCATCTCCATTATAGCAAATAGATTTCAACAATTCCTTCCATATTTAAACAATAAAGATAACACTGGTTTTATAAAAAATAGGAATACGTATGATAATATCAAAAGAATTTTAACCATAATTGATTATACTAGTAATATAAAAGACCACTTGACATTAGTAAGTTTAGACATTAATAGTGCATGTGGCACAGTTAATTGGGACTACCTCTCATTAGCATTGCAGGAATGTAACTTTGCAATAGACGTCCAACAGCTTATAAAAAACTTCTATGAAAAATCATTGGCTTAAAAATAGGTTCTTAGATTGCACAATCAATCCCTATTACTAGGGGGTACAAAACAAGGCTATCCACTCTCGCTGCTACTATTCACTTTAATTATGGAACCTTTTGCAAATTACATAAGAGTAAATCCAGAAATTAAAGGAATACAACTTGGACATAACCTAAACTCAAAAATACACTTATTTGCAGATGTTATTTTATTAACATTAACTGATAACAAAAAATTCTCTTAATTCCCTTTTTAAAGATATTAAAAAATTCCTGTCTACATTGGGTCTTACATTTAATGAAGATAAAACAAAAATTGTATATATTAATTCTAATGTTATTAACATACCACAACAATATTCTAAATATCTAGTTATTCATGACAAAATAAAATACTTAGGTTCATAGGTAGGTACTAGGCTATCTGCCCGAGGGCATTTATAAGCCTAGCCAGAGTATGTCAGCTTTCGCTGCCCCATTGATTAATTAACTGAGCCTCTGTCAAGAAGAGCCAATGAAGTGATCCCAGTGGTGTATTTTCTGTTACCCATCCACTCGTCAAGGTTTCTCTTGAAGAGTGTTAGTGAGGGGCTCTGCCTAATGTAGTTAGGAATTTTGTTCCAAAGCATGGGGAGTCTCTGTAACAGGAATCTACCCCTCCAGCATGTTCTATTTATTGTTGTGGTGAGGTTTAGCTCACTATAGCGAGTGGCTCTCAGTGACTTGGATTTCTTTAGGTGGAGCATGTCCATCAATTCTGAGTTGGATATGGCTTTGTAAGTCAGGCAGAGATCACCTCTGAGTAAGCGATATGCCACTGAGTACAGCTGGAGTTTTTCTAGTCGGGCTGCATAAGACATATGTTTGAGACCAGTAATCCTCTTGGTGAGGTACCTTTGTGGTCTTTCCAGCTGTTGGAAGTGTCTTGTGAGGTACATCCCAAATGGGGCATTGTACTCTATGATGGGTCTGATGAGTGACGAGTAGAGGGGCACTATAATCTCTTTATTTCTAGATGCGAACCCTTTAGTAATTAGATGGGCTACATAGAAGGATTTCCTAACTACTTTGGCAATATGATTGTCAAAGGAGAGATTACTATCTACCTGGGTCCCCAGATCTCTCATTACCTCTTCTGTATTAAGGGAGCTGCCACTTATGTGGTAATTCATGGGTGTTTTGTTTTTCCCAAACGGGATGACTATGCATTTTTTGGCATTTAGCTTGAGACCATGACTTTGACACCAGGTGTCCGTCTCGGTAAGTCCCTTTTGGAGAATGTGTGTGTCAGCTGGTGAGTCAATTATGGCTCCCAGTTTGCAGTCATCGGCGAACTTGGTTAGCCATAGTCCTCCTGTGTTTGCCTGTACTTCTGAGAAGTATATGCCGAACAGTAGGGGTCCCAGGACCGAGCCTTGTGGGACACCACTTGTGACTGGTTTATAGTCGGACCTGGAGCCCACTATTCTTACCATGTGAGTTCTGTCTGTAAGCCAGTTGGCAACCCATCTCGTGACGTAGGGGTTTATGTTCAGGCTGGTCAGTTTTTCTATAATTCCCGAGTGGGGAATGGTGTCAAAAGCCTTGGTGAGGTCAAGGTAGGCTGTGTGAACTACCTTCCCCTCATCTATGGCCTTGGTGACTGTCTCGAAGAAGTCAACCAGGTTTAGTAGGCATGATCTGCCCTTAACAAAGCCGAATTGTGTCAGGTCAAGTGTTTGGAGGTTCCCAATGTCTTTGTTAATGAGTTCCATGATGATGTGCTCCATAGCCTTGCAGACCAGGCTAGTCAGGCTTATGGGGCGATAGTTACCAGGGTCAGTTGTGGCCCCTCCTTTGCGAAGCAGAATAACCATTGCTGTGCACCATTTTATGGGCTCATAGCCTGTGGAGAGGCTGTGGCTGAACAGTGTGTTTAGGTGGGGGGTTAGTTTGTTCTGTAGTTCGTGCAAGACGCAGCCTGTGACACCATCTGGCCCCATTGACGCTGTGCTTTTGGCTTTTGAAAGGGCTGTTTTCACCTGTGCATCTGTGATTTCCAGGACACTACACTTTTCCGGTATTGTTGTGGGCCCTTTTGGGGGTGAGAGGTGGGGGGAGTTTGCACTGAATCTATCTGCCAGGATGTTGGCAATATCAGTGGGTTCAGTATATTTTGTGCTATTTGGACTAGCTCAGAGCATATCTGCGAGTTGCCACTTAGACTCTTGACATAGCTAAAGAAGGCTTTGTGGTTATCTTTCGAATCCTTGGCTATTTTTCTTTCGAAGTTAGCCTTGGAGGATTTTATGAGGGACCTTAGTTTCTTATTGATACTGATCAGGGATGCCTTTCCTTCTTGGGATTTGCTTTATTTCTGAACTAGTTTCCTCCTTCTATTGTATAGCCTGTTTATGGCAAGGGTCCACCAGACTGTTTTCCTTCTCTTAGGGGAGTGATTCTTGGTTTTGCTAGGGATGACATGATCCATGCATCCTTGTAGGTGCTCATGGAGTGCATTTGTAAAGATTTCTGCATCTTGGGCAGCGTTATCCTTTAGCGTGGGGGCTGTGAAACTTACCACCTCTGTCTTAAGTAAGGTGAAGTTTGCTTTAGAAAAGTTTTTTACTGTGGTTTCCTTAGTTGGGGGTGGTGGTGGGGTGTGGACATCTAGAGTGATTAGTTTATGGCCTGATCTAACCAGTGATGGGTTGACCTCTGGTGTGGAACACCTGTCGCCCATGTTGGTGATGACCAGGTCCAATATGTTTTCACCTCTGGTATGGGAGTTTACCAGCTGATCCAGGGCATTTGAGTTGATAAATTCCAGGAAGCGCTGGACCTGGGAGTTTGTACTTGAGAAGTTTTCCCAGTTAACGGTAGGGTAATTGAAATTGCCCAATATCAGGGTGTTCGGTAGGAACTTCATGTTTTCCAGTGTCTCCAGAAAGGTGGAGTGGTGGTCCTGGGTCAAGGAGGGTGATCTGTAGCAGGCCACAATTTGCATTGCAGATTTGCCTGATGTTAGTTGCACATGGATGATCTTGGAGGTATCATGCTGCGCCACTAACCTGGAGGTGTAGGTATCCTTAATGAATATGGATACACCCCCTCCTTTTGTGTTTCGGTCCATGTTCTGTGGCCGAAATGTGTGGTATGAGTTGTAGCCCGGTAGTGCTGGGGTGCTCTGTGGAGCCTTGAACCAGGTTTCAGTTACTGCACAGATGTCGACGTTCTCCATACTGAGGAGTGCGTTGAGCGCATGCATTTTGAGATTTAAACTCCAGGCATTGAGTAGCATAACCCTCATTTTTTTATTTGTGCTGTTTACAGAGGTGGGTTTGACGTTTGAGCCTTGCCTAAAAAAGGCACTATGGGAGCAGCAAGAGCCTTGGCCAGTATTCAAAAGCCTAGGGGCAACAGGTGCAAGCCATCTCTTGTGAAGCAACGAAGCCTGTCAAGCATGTCATCCCAGGCTGACAGACACTGGATCCCCTTTGAATGACACCAGAAGCTTAGCCAATTGTTGAAATTGATCATTTTTTCTTTATACTGCAGTATCATTCTTGGTGAGGGCAGGATGCTACTCAGGGTCAGGGTCATACCCACCTAGGCTACATGATCAGAGAGCTCCTCCATGTCTCTTTTCATGTAGTCCAGGGAGGTACGTCTCAGGTCATTCACACCAGCATGAACAATGACAGAGTCATATTTGTACTTGTTCTGGAATGATCTGAGTACTTGTGTTATGTGGCAGATTCTGGCTGGAATAATATTAACTGAATCATTAAAGATGTAATTAATATAAATTCTAGTGAAGCATTAGAAAAGATTAAAACTCTTATCAGTAATTGTAATTCATTTTAATTTACTTTAGAAGAGAAATTTTTAATTATAAAAATGATAATAGTACCTAAAATACTATATATGATTCAATCTTTAGCCCTCCCCGTTCCAAAACAGCATATATGAGATTTTAACAATGTAACACATACATTTCTTTGGCATCCTAGCAGACATAGATTAGCAATCAAACATCATCAACATAGCTGGTCCAATGAAGGAATAAGTTTACCAGATATAGAATTATATTTTACTTCAGCCATTATAATAACAATCATTTTGTGGACAAATAAAAATTATTCTGCTAAGTGGAAATATATACAAGAATATATATCTATGGAAAATAGTCAAGTAATCTACAATTCTTATAATAGAATCAATAGTAATAATTTTCTTTGGTTATTAAAAGATTATATACTAGGATATCAAAACATAACAATAAATCCAACCTATATTACAAAAATAATCTCCAAATTCAAAAATCTTGTTTATAGAGAACCCGAATATAAGGTCTGGATATTCTTAATCTTTCCTATAGTGCATACAAAAAATAATATTATTACATTTAATAAATTTTCAATGAATACATTTAAAGAAAAAACATGAATATATTAGTTTCAGTTAATGGACAAAGAAAAACTGTATTCACCAGATTTTATACTGAGTAAATTCAGTTTAAATACTGAAATGTGGATAGATTTACATAATTGTAGATATGCTATAGAAAGGATATTATCCTTGAAGCAAACTTCAATAAAAAAGGAGATTCCAAAATTTATAGAATATTTGATACTATCAATTCATCAAAATTCCCCAGAGAAAGAATGTTTATCCAAGATTTATAAAATTATTAAAATTAAATCAGATTTGTATAAAAATAATTATTGGGACTACTTTATATACTTACATCCTCTACACAAACCGCAGTGTCATTAAGATGGAAGCTATTCTAATGAAATTTATGCATAAAGCTTTTATTACACATCACAAAATAGAGTTGATATCTAAAAAAAAAGCTGGCTGTTGGAGATGTGGTTTGGATGATATGGCTAATTGGCAGCATATGATATGTGAATGTAACATAATTAAACCTTTCAGTAATGTTAATTGTCCCAGTCCCCTTCAATAAACACATCACACCGAATGACATTTGATGACCTTTATTAAACTTCCATAAACATGATTTTAACCAATATTTATTAATTACAACCAACACATGATATAAGTGAAGATAACATCCATGTAACATTAAAATAGGACAGCGTGATCCCACTCATCCTGACCAGTAAGCAGCATCCATACCTCCACTTCCAAACCTCCACTCGCTTACTTATGAAGCAACGTACCACAACTCCCTTCAGTTACCATTTATTGATTTACATGTCCAAACAAATAAGCAGCTTACCATCACTTTCTTATTTACTTATCAAGCAGCATCCAACTGTTCACTTTCCTTTCCCAGCTCATTGAATTGAACATCCAGCACCAGAGAGGGAACAGAAGAGGGCAAGCCTGCCCCTCTTCTCCACCCACCAGCCTGACCAGGCTGTTCCCCCTCTCTCTGACCAAACGTCCAGCAATCTAACCACCATTAAAAGGTATTAAGCCAAACATCATTCTGTGTACCCCATCCTGCCTAATCAAACTGTATCCATACCATGACCCCTCAAATCCCGATCACATGAATAACAAAATTAGCCAGTTGCCTAGACAGCTGAAAGCAAACCATGCCCAAAAGGTTGAACCAAAGTCATTTGGTGTACGCCATTCCCTCTGAACCAATTGGATCCCTGTCATCAACCTCCCCATGACCTAACAACATTCGCCAAAACAACCAGTTGTCTAACAAGCTGACTTAACCAAAATAACCACAGTAAACCACACAACACCCTTAGCTTGAAATCAGCTCCTTAAATTGCCAAGCCTCTGTTAACCTTCCAACAGTATCTTCAGAATTATTCCCACCTCACCACCTTGCAAATATTCCACAAAGACTGTAAGGGGTTGCAAAGCCAACTGCACCATGCCAGTAGGAATAATGTCAAATATTGCCATCCCAAGCTTAGAAAGATAAAACAGGCTTGTAGTAACATGAATTTACAGAAGGAATTCTGTAATTCCAAATCTAAATGATTTGTCAATAATTGCCAGAAATCCTGAATTTTATGAAAAATTCACCCAAATATAAGACCAAAATTTTAGTCATCCTGGAAAAAAACTGTACAGTAGAAGTAAGCTCCTTTCCCCTGAGCCCACCATGAACTAGTTCCTGAAAACTCACCTATGATGTGCAGCAATGAAGAACTCCTGTAACATATTGTACCTGAAGGGTAACGATAGTGCGATACTATGCTCCTGATTAAGGTGCTGACTGCTTTGCAACACTAACACCTGCATAACTTTAAACACCCCCAAACTTCACTCCTTCCTAATGACAATCCTGGCTAGAACCTTAGGCACTGCATTCAGAACTACCACACCCCCCCACACTACTTATGCAGCTAGTAAGGAATTATAACATGGCCTACTTCTGGAAAACTCCAAAAGCATCCCTTGCTTAAACCCTGAATGTCCCACATAAACAAAGCACCCCATTCCCAAAATATCCCTAACACACCCTCATGCCTACTATGCTTCTTAAAACCTGACCTACAAATTTCACTTAAGCATAGATGAAATGGTTCTTGTGGTACTACCTCTAATCCCTAACCTAGTATATAACATTACCAATACCTACTTGAGGGGCAGATTTGTCACCTCAAAAATACCATGCTCTATGAATAAATCCAGCTTTTTATCACCAGAGCACATCATGGGCCCTCTACCAGAACAGTAAACTGGATGGGTAACTGTAAATGCCCCCAAGAGTTCCACCCAATTCTGACATACCCAACTGAGTACTTACCAAAGTGGAATTACCTGAACCTTATTACACATCACTCCAGTGGCAGGAAGATTTCAATCACAGCTGCATCCATCACTTTCCAAGAGTACTTCCTTTGGGCCACCCACTGATGCCCACTCTGCACTCCCCATCTGTAACCTCATTAAGTACCACTCCAGCAGCCCAAAAATTCCATTGCAGCTGATCTGCAAAAGAAAAGACAACTGTAAGCTCTGTGCACTCACAACCAAAACGTCTTAACTGTAGACGCTGACAGGGATCCACCTTGCTCAACTGCACAGCCTCTACCCTGCCCTGCATCCCTATTCCCAAGAACTCAGAAGCACCTTAGTCCCCAGCAAAAACTTTGTCACCAGTGGCAGAACATAATGTAGCAAACAGCTTTAAGACCCAGACAGCAGTAACTCCAGAAATAGGAATACCTGAATGACCGCATGCCTTCTGTCCAAAATTCCAAAATGCCCCATATGAGTCAACTTAATGCTCCGCCCTGCCACAAAACAGTATTAGGAGCCTTTCTGTAACAAGTACTACACAGACAATCCTGCGCACTCACTTACCCAAATTAACATAATAAACAAATGGACCTATTCTTGTGATAGAATTGAAAACTTTGGCAGCGTCTCACGCTTTACTCTACAAAGGCTCTAACCACAAGATGCACCCAGCAGTAAAGTTACAGTACTTAAAACAGGTAAAACACCTCATGAAAGAGCACCCCATCCATCCCAAAGTTCACCAATTCAACCTCTTCATCCCTACAAGCTCTGTGACCCCTTCCAATTAAAGCTGGTAATCTACCTTGGGTCTATGCATCAACACAATAAACCTATGCCCATCCCCTACCACCAGCAGTAATTTAGCTATCCAGTCTGCAGACACAGGTCATCCTGGATTTGGACTTAGCACTTTCCACTCGCCAACAAAGGACATTCAACACAGACACTGTCAACCCACACTACTCAACATCTGAGAACAAGAGATCTGACAGAGCCATAAATAATGAGAGGACCAGGCCCCAAAACTAAAGTCAAATAAATGTTGCACCTACAAACCTAGAAAACTGATAGAATAACAGATCTTGCAGTTCCATGAATTCTGTGAAGGGTATAAACCAGAATCTCAAGTGTCAGTCATTATTTTCTGACTTTATGATGATTTGCTAGGCCACCATAGTTTTGTGAGACACAGACCAAAATATAGGGCCAAGAATTGGACATACTGCAAAACTGTGCCATTGAGGGGTATGCCTCAGCCTATTACAAGTATGGGCCAGAAGACATTCAAAAGGATATAATGATCCCACCGCTTCCCTGTGTGCATGGTCCCGAAAGGACATGCCCCAGCCAAAACCCAACCTGAAGGAGCGCAAGTCTGCCAATCAAGTGTCTAAAGACACACCCAACTCAGCACCACACAACGACCACCCACTTCCACAACCAAAGTCCACCATGCCAAGGACACACACAAGTGCTCATCCTCCCAGCCACACACGACCTCAACCACTCCCTCACTTAAGTCCCAAACTTCATTCCATAGAAAGAAATTCCATGTCAACCCAAATGTGATCCTAACAGTCTCACAACTATTCAAGAGTAGTGCCTACAATACGTCACAACCTTAAGGCTTATGACCACCGTCAGATGTGCATAGAAACTGTATGGCCAAATTTCAGGCCCTTGACCCCCCACCACCACCACCATGTCTGGCCTTGTTCAAATTCATTGTGTTAAGAGGTAGCTCTTTAAAACACAACCACAGTCTGCATTTTATCCCCAAAATGAGCAATTTCATCTCGCATGTGAATAACAGACTTCTTCAAAATAAATAGCAATTAAAAATCCATCATTATATGTACATCAAGAAAACAACACCTGCTCAAATCCACCACCAAATAACAAAATTAAATTAAAAATGTATACTAAATCATACCAGATAAATGTTCAAATAGTGTTATCCAGTTATGCAAAATGTTATACTTATATTGTCTTTCAGCCCCAGTGAATAACCTATATTCAGCAATAACTCACAAACTCCCATACTGATTCTTTATGAACCTGTTTGAGTACAGAGGCCTACAAATGCTTTGCATCCAGTCTAGTCATATTTACATTGAAAAATAAACCTTTTTTCAACCTGAGATATTGTCTTAGATTTACATAAACTATTATTCTACTTATGGAATTTAATGGCATAAAGATGATCGTAGATGTAGTTTGACAACCCCATCATAGTTTTGAAAAATGATGAAGCTCAGTCAACACATCCAACCATGCCTCTACCCCTTGTTACAAAAAAATAAAAATAAAAAAAATTATATACCCCTTGATGCCAATACTTCTGTCTGTGTTAGTCAACTTTAAATAAAGGAGCACTGTGATGTCCTTAAAATATTGGTGCATTGCATATTTATTTGAGACACAAGTTTTAAATCTGAAGAGGAGTTTAACACTACCATAATACACTTTAAATTGTGTCTTAGACTGTGTTAACAAAAGTAGGACTTTTGTCCAATTTCTATATTGAATCCAGTTTTCCCTAATATTATTCTTTAACTGCTCTACATAACTCTTTCAAGTTCTCGTAGATCGAGACTATATGGTAATTTTATAGCCATGTGTAATTTATATAGGTTCATAGATTAGTACTAAGCTAACTGCCCTTGCGAGCCATTTTAAGCCTAGCCAATTATCCCTTGTGAGACTCAAACCCTGCACCTTGTGTTTGTAAGGCAAACACCTTAACCATTAGGCCACCCTCCCAACTTGCGGTTATGCTTACACTCTGTAGCATTATTTTATTTTTATTACAGCTTGGTCCACCTCTTGCAATAGTTAGAAATTGTATCCCCTTCCCACAAAGGGTTCAATTAATTTGCTCACTTGCTCCCCATTGTGGGGGCACTGCACCCCCCCCCATACTCCTGTTACTTCAGTATACCAACTTTGAGATCGCACTACATTGAGGAAGAGAGTACAGAAATACTAACATTCTCCTGTCTTTATGTGCTATTACAGGTGCTTACTGTATACATTTCCTCACTTTAAATCATGATTTGCTTCTCCTACTGCCTTTCTCACTCCCCTATCCTGCAACCATCAGTTGCTATATTTCAACTAGAATGTCACTCGTGTGCTGCCTACTTGCCATGCCAGTGCAGTTCATCACAGGAATAAATATTCATGCAGATTCAACTGCCCTCCAGGAGTTGTCGGCCTGGAGGCATAGTTAGGATGTGATTCGCTGCTGGGCATCCTGCGAGATACTGTTCCAATAGAAAACCCACAGACACACAAATTGACTGCCTTAGGCCTTGAACCACTGAAATGGCCTAACAAGGAAACAAAGAAAACCAGGGAAACCGCCTCAAACCAAGCAAGTCAACACATGCACCCTTGCAATCCAACCAGAAAACACCTCCAACCTACAAAGCACCCTGTCCCACTAAAATCCAGTCAGATGCCATCTTGCTGGCAATGAAACAAGTAAAAATTAAAGAAAACTTCTGTCACATAGACAGTCCCTTCTGCATCCCTCTCTAAAGCTCTAAGCACACAAGAGAAAGGCTGTGCCACACACGCACAGATTTCCTTTGAACTATCCAAGCAACATGGACCAATGAAAATCTGGAGACTTGCATGCCAGGCATGCAACCAGCAAACCCCAGAAACCTGCACTGATACCCCCAACAAACCCTCGCAGACAAACAGCAACAATCAAACCACACCTCTCAATTGCACAGACCCCCCTACCAGCAATAAACACATTACTATTTAAATAAATCATTAAACAAATCATCTACAACAGACTCGAGCAAGGCACCAATGAAATGAAAAGGACAGTGCCCAAAGAAAATATCATCCCCCACAGCTCCAACAGCAGCATTTACATTCTCCATCTCAATATCATTAAACCATTTCTCTCAGTCTTTAGGAAACTAGTCTTGTTCCCATTTGAGACCTAAAAAATAGTCCATTCATTAAAATTATTACTGAAGATTGGAAAAAGAAAAACACAACAGGACAACACTGTACCTTGCATATGTAGATGGAATCCTCACTAGCAGGAACCACCCAGCCACCAAAAACATTAAAACTGAGCCTACTACTCGGCTCCCTGCAACCAAGCACCGACCCACCAACAATAACTCTGCTATTTACTATTATCTGACAGACAGACCATATTGAAATAATGGGTGTGCATTAGCCTGAGTGTATCTGCTGCAAAATAGGCCCAGTGTTACTGTCATCTATCAGAAATCTTAACATGTGAGACATTTAAGCATACCAAGCATGTGGAGGGTGCACCCTGTTGACAGCATAACCCTAAGCCCAGGAAAAGCCCCTTGTGGCTTAGGTAGAAATGCACTAGCACAAGAAGTGCTACAGAGAAAGGAGGATCCCTCTGTACCCTGTTGGAACAAAGACCCCCATGCCCCCACCCTCCAGCCAACCCAGAAACCTTCTGGGAAGCATTCCTTTTCCTCTGTTTTTCTTTTTTTTTTTTTTTTTAATATATATCCCACAGAATTTTTCCACCAAGCTCCTTCCCCAAACAAAGTTAGCAAACCACCCCCTCCATTGCCAGTAGGGAACCCGAGCAGATAGCCTGGGGCAAGCAGTCAGTAAACATTCCTTCTTTCTTTCCTATATTAAAACCATTCCCCTGGCTACCTCCAGTTCTTTATGTCAGCCCCCCGTCCTTGGGAAAGACAGTAGGTTTGCCACCTTCTTTCATGGCAAAAAACAGAATAAAGCCACACCCCTCGCGTCACCAGTAACCCCACCCACACTCCACCCATTTTGTGACATTGTGATGACATCACTCGGTGGGGAACGCCCTCTTTTTCCATTCCTGCTGCCTGCTTTCAGCTGACTTACTATGCTTTTCTGTAAAAAAAGCATAGTAAATCAGCTGATTTACAAACTCTGATAGTCTGTTTCCTTTTTGAAACAGAATACCGGAGTTTGTACAGTGTTTCCCGGACTACCGGAGAATCAGTTTGACTTCCAGATAGTCCGGAAAAAAAACGGAGGGGTGGCAATCCTAAAAGACAGTCATGCCATATTCCCTAAAAGAGAACAAATTACCTATATGAACACTTACCTCCTATACCAGCCATTAAAAGTAACCCTAGGCCTACCTGTTCTCCAGGAATACCTACAGGTTATCTCAGATGTCACTTGCTATAGCAAGTTCACACCAATAAATGTGATTCCTTCACCAGTTACACTTGCCTAAAACCCTTTAAGCCCCCTACCCTTACCTAATTTCCTCGCAATCATCCCTAATTCCCATTTAACCCTATCCTCACCCATCCTTTTAATTCCTACTACTATATTTATTGAGCCCCACTTCAAGATGTCCCTGGACAAATTGGTCCGTTACCAAATCTCATTTCATTCTTATAGGCTCTATTTAATGATAATTTTAACTTAAATAAATCATTAATCTTGTTTAATACATCAATTCCTCTATGTGTTAAGAAAGTAGATTACTCCCTTCTTTGGACCTTCCTAACAATCGCAAGAAAAGTGACAACAAAAAACTGGAAAAGCAGTACTAGTCCAACAATGAAAGACTTTTATAACATTGCAACCGAAACGTGTCAACTGGTGATTTTATCACTCAAAGAAAGAACCACTAGAATAACTTCATCATTAAATTCATGGATGAAACTCAAGAGATTACTGAACAAAAGGGCATTAAATTAGTTATGATATATAAAGTTGTTAAATATGTGATTTGTTACTATATTTAAATGGCAGAGTTTTACACCGCATGCCCTTCCTGACATAACCCTCCCCATTTATCCGGGCTTGGGACTGGCACGAAGAAATGCACTGGCTTGTGCATCCAGAGTTGATGAAGGTGGATGAGTTTAAATACCTAGGATCAATAGTTCAGAGTAATGGTAAGTGTGGAAGTGAGGTAAAGAAGAGAATTAAGGCAGGGTGGAGTGGGTGGAGAAGAGTGTCAGGAGTGATTTGTGACAGACGAGTACCAGTAAGAGTGAAAGGGAAGATCTACAAGAGGGTAGTGAGACCAGCTATGTTATATGGGTTAGAGACAGTAGCAGTGACAAAAAGGCAGGAGTCAGAGCTGGACATGGCAAAGTTAAAGATGTTAAAATTTGCACTGGATGTGATGAGGATGGATAGGATTAGGAATTAGTATATTAGAGAGTCAGCTCAGGTTGGTCGGTTTGGAATCAAAGCCAGAGAGGCGAGATTGCATTGGTTTGGACATGTGCTGAGGAGGGATGCTGGGTATATTGGGAAAAGGATGCTAAGGATGGAGCTGCCAAGTTAGAGGAAAAGAGGAAGGCCTAAGATAAGGTTTATGGATGTGGTGAGAGAGGACATCCAGGTGGTTGGTGTGACAGACCAAGATGCAGAGGACAGGAAGAAATGGAAACAGATGATCCACTGTGGTGACCCCTAATGGGAACAGCCGAAAGAAAAAGAAGAAGTTTGTTAATGATTGGTGCCTTTTATGTATAAATGTAATTTCCATTTATATACTGTTATGAAATCTTTTGTTAACTATTTAGAATTGTAATAAAAATAATTAGAAAAAAAGAAGTATGCATACCAGGTGTGGGTATGAGGGATGAAGGTGGGTGCGTTGCTGTCTGAACTAATGTCTGAGGTTTCTTAGTCTTTAGCCTGGTAGACTTATGCAGCATTCTCTTAACAACCTCAGCATAAGATGGCTTAGGGAAGGGGCTGTATGTGTATGTGTGTTGTGCTTACCAAATGTCTTCTGGGGAGAGAAGATGGCTTAGAATTTAAAATTTAAAGTAAATCCTTGCACCTCTCACATATAGAATCTTTGTGAGGTAGCAATAAAGACCTTAGGAAATTTTGAATAATAATCAATATCCAGTACATGGAATCACAAACCTGAAACAAATCTGCTTACACTTTACTCGGATCTTGTCAATATTAAATGTGGAATCGTTTCTTGTCTTGAAGTATTGCTCTGATATGTTCTGCATACTGTATATTCTCAGACCGCTTGCTCATTTTACACTGACATTCTTAGCCAATATAAAACAGTATGAGTTATTTTTTTATACTTTATTTTTCTTAGGTGTGACTTATGCATTCCTGTCAAAATGTCTTTTCAGAGCTGATTAGGTACTATTGCCTTATCTGCATTAGACATCAGACCTTGAATCCAACTGATCTATTTTTTAAAAGAAACATATTGCTGGATTCATCTCCTTACAGAAAATTACTTTTCAGGCCAAACTTCCATTGCCATATCTCAAAGTATTCTAATCTCTTGATCAGTCATTGTACAGTACTGAAAGTATTTCAGCCCTTTTTTATCACATACAACTATGGAATTGTACACTACTTCCAAGTCTAATCCAAGCAAATACTCTGTCATTTGCATTTCTTTTAATATATTACAATTTATAGCTAATTCACAATTGTACAGCTGCAGCAACACTCTTTAGAATTGTGGTGGTACCATGTACAACTATTTATACCATATTTACAACATATTTACACCATGGATGCCAGAGGATAACAAAATAATATAACAAAATACTTTGTAAAATCAAAAGTTACAGTGTGATGATAACAATGTCTAATGATTATAGGGCCAGATATGATACCGATGGAGGATTTCCCTCGAATGTAATGTTAGTGACCCACATTTTGGAAGATTATTTAGTTTGGATTAGGTCAAGAAAGCTACATCAGTAAATCTGAAAATGTTATTTTTTTTCTTTTTGTTATTATTGCATAACTTATGTGCAGATATATATTTGATTGCCATTGATGTAAAGTTTTCCCAAGCTATTGCTGAGGGATTGACCCAATTCTTGGCTATAAAATATTTGAGAAGAGCGCAGGCCGTAACACAGATGTGGAGATGGATACCCTTACTAGAGCATCCCTGGGTATCTGACCTGGAGGAGGAACAAGGGAGAAGTAGCTGCTGCATTTGTTGTTGAGGGGAGAGGCAAAGAGATCACAGCAAGGCTGGCCGCATTTGCGGAAAATAAGATCCACAATTTCCTGTTTCCAAGACCACTCATGAGGCATGAGGATAGCCCTGCTGAGCCTGTCTGCTATTACGTGGGATTTCCCAGGGATATGCATTGCTGTCAGAAAACGTTGGGAGGAAATCACCCATTGCCACAGTCTGAGGGCCTCTCGGCACAAGGGGTAAGACCTGGTTCCGCCCTGTTTGTTGATGTACCAAACCACTGACATGTTGTCCATCTGTATTACAATAGTCCCAGCAGGGAGAGAGTCTTGAAGAGCTTGCAATGCTAGGAACACTGCTCTCATCTCGAGGACGTTGATGTGCAAGTGGTACTCGTGAGGTTGCCATGTGCCTTGGACTGTCTTCCCTAGATAATGCCCCCACCCTATCAGGGAAGTGTCCGCTTCTGTACTGCATTTTCTTCAGAAAAAATACAGTTCACATTGGATACAGAAAAATTTAAATAATGCACAGAATTTCAATCCCTTATCCAAGAGCAACTCTGCATGTGTGTGTGTGTGTGTGTGTGTGTGTGTGTGTGTGTGTGTGTGTGTGTGTGTGTGTGTGTGTGTGTGTGTGAAAGAGAGAAAGAGAGAGAGCTTCTGTAAGGATCATTACAGTGTTCATTCCTAACGTCATATTCATAGTTAATTTTTAAACACATCCATACCATTCATTAATTTCCTCCATTACATACCAAACAAAAACACTTTAGCCACACACATACTGCTGCTTCTCAAAACATTAACAAAAACAGCAATGACCACTGTGAACCAACAGTGATAATAATAATAATAATAATAATAATAATAATAATGTGATCACAAAATGAAGGTAATGCAGTTAGCAGTTTAAATATATATATATTACATTTAGTAATCAGACGAAAAATGAATAAATTATATCCTAGCAGAAATCATACTATTCATGATTTCCCAAACACTTTTCACTACAGTATGAAGGAGGACACACACTATCATTAACAGTAACATCACTGTCATCTGACATTTCTATTGAGCTCAAATAAGGGGTCATCCTTGTAAGGATTTTGAATTACAACATCAGACGTTACACCAACAAACTAGACATCATAACTATCACTAGAAAGAAAATATCCTTTCCTTAGAATCACTTTCATGCACACAACTGACAGCCTTAGTGGAATCCTTTACATGACATTAAAGTTCAGAGGACATCCCACAAAGAATTGGAAGGAGGTGAACATCCCACAGAGACTTGCATGGAAGTGGAGCATTGCACAGTTAAATATAGCAAAACAAAGGGAAAAATATTGCAAAGCAGGAAACGATTATGGCAAAACCACAGAAGGAGGCATTACAACAATAAAACAACCATGAAGTTAAGAATAGCGGAAAATCACTTTAAATATACTCTGAAATGTCTTATGGATTATTTCTACCAACACAGTTTTCCCACAAATGTATTTATGGAACTTTCCACAACTAAGCTCTTTTTTCTATCTCAAGATATCTTCCCTAACATTCTGTAAAAACTATGGACCCATAACCATCTTTCTTGCAAAATCACTGTGCTAATATCATATACATTGGCATCTGTTTGTAAAGTGGCTGTCTTCTGTACATCTAAATATTCAGTGGTTTCACTAACTAATTATATAACAATTTCAAAGTTCTTTTAGTGCTTTGCATAACTGTACCTTTTCACATCATATTCTAATAATTTCTCAATGGCAAACCCATAGCTAACAGGTTCAGAATAAACTTAGAAAGATATTATATCATTCCAAGATGATTCATAGCAGTGTGTTTGTCAACAGGTAGAGGCATATGTACTGTGGTTTGTACTTTCACAATCTTAAGTTTCAAGCTTTCAAATATTAAGACATGCTCTTCATAGCATGTGTGTGTGTGTGTGTGTGTGTGTGTGTGTGTGTGTGTGTGTGTGTTTGTGTGTGTGTGCACACACACACACACACACACACACTATTATTAAATATAATGTCTTCTTTGTATATATAATAAAGGTGAGCTATTAGTAGTTGAGGGAATCGCATTTATATCACGTTATCGAAAGAGGAAAATAGCGAGCGCTATTTCATTGGCCCCATAACATCTAAACATGAAAATATTGAACATTCAGAACTGCTTAGAAACACATACACACAACACAAGCACATCAAACAAACAGCAACCACACACATACACTTAAATTCCTACATCTAACGCTACACTAGACTAAACATACACTACTATCTACCCACTTACCTTAACCCAAACCCTAACCATTACAAAACAACTGTGAGCACAAACATGGAAACAAATCCAAAACACTGCACAGAGTAGCAAAAAGGAACACCACCACGGAGAAGATGAAAAATTATTTTATTCACGAGTCCTGGTACCTCGGCATTTCGCCTTCAATGGAACAATTCATCACTCAAAAACATTCTCCTTAAATACAACAGTAATTAATTCATTAGCCAAACCCCTAATTGATCAATTAAACTAATTTGTTCATTTGCACTGTGAACAAACTCATTACATTGTTCAAACCCTAACCCTAAGGTCTGTCACTATCACACACTCACCTAACCCGTGCCCTAACCCTTACTCACTTAAACCGCCCCTAACCCTACAGTCTGTCACTATCGCACACATGCCTAACCCGTGCCCTAACCCTAACTCACTTAACCCGCCCCTAACCCTAACATACAAACAATCGCACACATATCTGAACCCAACCCGTAACTTTCCACCACAGCGCTAAGAATAGCGAAGCCACAGAAACGGCCAACCAAATTCTTTCCCGAGGAAAGAATTTGCTGTTCTGCAGCTTCGCTATTCTTAGCATTTGCTGAATAGTGTTCGATATCAGAACATTCAAAGTTTTAATACTTCGATGTTTTGATATAGACCCAGGGAATCCACCAGAAGTTTACACAAATATTATTGAAGAGTAAAAGCTACACATATTAGGTATTTGTTTGGCAAGTTGTGTCTAGCCTGTAGGGCTCTAATGAATGAGGAATACTGCTTGTTAAAAATTGAACTGATGGATTCATGCCAAACTACTGGATGTGCTGTTTGTACTTTTAAGATTGGTAAATGTGGAACTGTAATTAGATCTAAATTTCTAACACATTCTTTGATGCATTTGTGGAGTAGACTTCCCTTGTCTCTTTGTCAGTTTGGATCATTGCAGTTATTTAAAAAACATTTTGATATCTGGGTGGGTTCTAAAGTATTTTCATTCATCACAGAGTCTGTATTTTAATTAGCTTCTGCCCTAACATGGTTATTACCTGACTATGAACCTTATATTTCAGGTGCGTAACTCAAATGTCACACTTACATATGTTTGACTTGACAGTATTATTTTGTCAACCCCGGGATTCATGAACCTTGCGCCAGGCGCCCGCATAGCGTCGGCGTTATAAAGCCAAATATGGCCACCGAGCGATTCAGGTATGAACCAATCCCACGTGCACTACCGGCGTGCGCCGGACCTGCGCCGCCCCCGGCGTAGGTATGCTAAACACACTGTGTGCGGTATTGCACCATGCAAATGAAGGCAAATAGCGATCCATGAAGTTGGGCAGGCGTAGCGTAAGGGCACGGCAATGTAAACCAAATAAAACGGTTTACGTTTACCCAAACATGACCAAGGAGTAATGGAAGGCTGTCAACGTCAGGTATCATACAGGTGCAATATGCCAATGGCGAAAGGCACCGAGAATGTTCAAAGAAAACATGGACAAACTGTAAATAATGACATAAATGTTATGTACGCAGAAACCACAGCAGAACCCCCGGATATGTGCACAGAAGGTGCAAAACAATGAAATAATATGAGAATGTCCTAAAAGAGCAGTATAATACAAATCAGATGCACAGCCACCACACACCATAGTATGTATGGAAAGCCTCAACCCCAGCGCAAGGGTTGTCAAGGAGTGGCGGCAGTGTTCGGCGCCGTAACCATGTATTAGCAGTCAATGCCATGCAAATGAGGCAGATAATAGTGAATCGCAAAACCGGTGCCGGTGTAAGGATGGAGCAAACGGCGCAGCGGTAGTATACTGAGGAGTGGCCTACACGGAATACATGTCAATCGCAGAGGGGTGTGCCACTGTAGGAGGAAGCACATTGGAGGCCAGCAAACATGGGCTGTACAATGCACATCACAGCAGTAGGACCGGCGTGTGAGGAAATAGATGCGCTGAGAGTACATAATGCGTGCACAGATGCATGTGCACGAGGATGACTACGTTCCCCAACCCAGTCATGTGACGGCCTCCCCGTCAACAACCACGGATATAGGAAGGTAATGCGGAGAATATGAGGAAATGTGGAAGCAGTGTAATTGGAGCCGTAATGAGCAATCAACACCAATCAATCCAGGAAGGGCAAATGGCAGCAGCTGACAACTCTGCATGCAGACGGGAAAGGGGAGGCATAGGAATGCAAAGATAGTAGGGGATGTAGTAGAAATGCAAAGAGCAAAGAACCGAAATAGCACAGCCAAGTACAGAGGTAGCATAACGGTGGCGGCAGACAAAATGCATCATATGCCATGTGCCTGCAGGATGCACTGCAGGCAATAGTAGGTGCAACGTGCAGAAACAGTAATGTAAGATGCAAAGCTAAGCCAATGCAGGCAACTGTAATGTAACACTAAAGGCAATACCGTTGCAGTTGCAACGGTAAAACACCGAAGATAATCCACAGATACGGCTGCACAGACACACCCAATGACATCACTGGGTATACAGCACAACAGTATAAAGTGTGAATGCACACAACACACAGCGCGATTTCCCAAACGCCGCACCGTAGGGTGTAAACACACGGGGAACTTTTAATATGTATATGTTGGGTGCCGCCGTGGCCGTGATGCATAGGTATGTGTCAGAGACAGATGGAGTTGCGGAGGAGGGTGCCGACAACTACCGTAGGCCTCATAGGAGAAGGAGAGTGTTCAGACCAAGGGTGACCTACCAGGGGCTGCAAGACCTGGAGATAGTAGAGCTACAGGATGGACAGGGACACGTTACAGCAAATAGTGGAGCTGTGCCGCCGCCTGAGAACAAGAGACAACAGAGGGGAGCCCATCCCAGTGGACACAAAGGTATGTGTGAGCTTGCGAATACTGGCTACAGGTACCTTTCAAAGGCCAACCGGGGATATAATGGGTATCTCACAGGCATCAGCATCCAGGGTACTACACCAGTTCCTGGATGCCATGTTACATGCCCATGAGTATATAAACTTCCCCAGATCTCAGGAGGAGTTGGCTAGCAATATGCGCCACTTCCACCGTGTGGCACAATACCCGGAGGTACTGGGTGCGATAGACTGTACGCACATAGAAATCAAGTCACCGCCCAGGGAGCAGGGTAGACGCTACATAAACCGCAAGGGATACCCCTCCATCAATTGCCAGGTCGTGTGCAATGCGCAGGGCATTATCATGGATGTGTGTGCTGGCAGCCCTGGAAGCTACCACGACTCCCATATCTGGCATGCCTCACAGCTGTATCAGGTATTTGCCAGGGGGGACATCAGACAAGGTCACCTTGTGGGGGATGCTGGCTATGCACTGGAGCCGTGGATGATGACACCCATCAGAAATGCACACACACACATGCAAGAACGCCATAATGAGGCACACGCACAAACCAGAATAATCATAGAGCGTGTGTTTGGGATGTTGAAATCACGGTTCTGGTGCTTGGATACATCCGGTGGAGCCTTGCAGTACTCTCCAGGCACATGTGCCCACATATTCATAGTATGTTGTATGCTACACAATATGATTCTGCGGAAACAGCTGCTGCAGGGACATAATGGTGTAGGGCCACCAAGCCCGCCACAACTGCCAAGGCAAGCACAGGCACAGGGCGTTCAGCGCCATGAACACACTGTGCCAGCCCCAGTAGGTAGACGGAGGTGTACCCAATATGCCTACACCCTGGCAAAGAGGGAACGCATAGCACATACTTTGACAGCGTAGGCCCCATGGACTGACACCACCTTACCTGCACACACAGTGAAATGGACGCCACACAAACATGTCCGCCCTTAATGTGTACCGTATGGGCGGACCTATGTGTGACTCCAACAAAGGCACCACCCAAACACTGCACACCCAATAGCCAGCAGAGCATGGAACGCCAACACCTCAACCGCACGCCGGTTCTACAGCAGGCGTGTAGCCGTATGCTGCCACTTCGCCAAGTCGACTACATATGTACTTATGTGCATACACAGATATGGAAATAGATATCATTACACACGTAGAAATATATGTACACATACACAGATATAAAGTACAACAGGTTAATATGGAACCCAGGGATGCAAGTTTACAGATAAGTAAGACGCGAAATCTCCACATAGTAAACATAGTGAACGACAACCCGATCATCCGGGAGGGTGGGCAGAGCAGGGAACGCCAGCCATGGAAATGTCAACCTGCATCAATACATATCCGCGGGTCGGGATGATCGCCAGGCCACGGTAGAGTAATGGGATATGTGCGTGTCATATCCATAGGATATGAGTGCGGAGGTACACACCGCTGCCGGCGATGCGGCCAACGTAGGTACTGTGTGCAACCGTCGGTGCAAAAGCGGCAATCATACCTGTCAATTGTACGTCATTATGAGGCATCTCATTTGGGGTCTAAAACAGTTCATGTTCCTCGAGGTTCCTCAAAGTTCCACATTGAAATAGTCTGTCACACATTAATTGTTAGGAATGTATTTAAATGAAATCCTGGTAAATAGAAATTAATCATAGTAATTCATTAAAGGTTCTTCTTTGTAAGTAAATCAGCATATTTTAACCATCCTATGACCTTCTTAGCTGAAGTTGTTAGTAAGCCATTAGTATGTGTTCCACATTTTGCCCATTTGTTCCACATTATGAATGTGTGTGTTCCTCGTCTTGGAAATGGAAGGTTGAGAGCTATGGCGGCAATATGTGTATGTGTGAGATGAGGTTGTCGTGTGTTCCGCTGTGTGTGTGTAATGTGTGTGCCACTGTAAAATGTGTATGTAGGTGACATGTCACAGGCGGAGTGTAATAACATGCGTGAGCATACAGTACAGGAACCATAGGCGTATGTACAGCAGTACCCACAAAGTAGTACTGACATCTCCTCAGTGGCTAGGCGTGGCGGCGTAAAAGCGATGCAAAGCAGAAATGTCCCAGAATGTACCACAGGACCATAGCCAACAGGAGATGCAAAGGACGCATGTACAAACCATGACCGTATGTATGGCGGCCATATGGTAGACTCAACACGATCGTCGGCAACGCGTTACACAGCATCAGGCATGTCTGGCGAAAATCGCATGTGCTATCCGGCACCGATCGTGGCCACCTACGGTCCGTAAATACCGCTGTGTGTTCCACGACCGTTAAGTAAGCAAGCGCCACACGAATAGGAGGCAAACGGTAGCATACAGGCCGTCCCAAGTACAGGACCACAATCACCGTAACTATCAGTGACAAAATGCCAATGGATAGTAGGCACGGACGAACATCCGCAGATATATAACCGCTGTGAAGGAGGAATACGTACAGGAAGCAAACAGGCAGGCGATACCGACACCACGACATC
This sequence comes from Protopterus annectens, assembly GCF_019279795.1. Classification (NCBI taxonomy): domain Eukaryota; kingdom Metazoa; phylum Chordata; order Ceratodontiformes; family Protopteridae; genus Protopterus; species Protopterus annectens. The sequence continues at coordinate 68,764,092 of NC_056743.1, forward strand.
AACAAAACAAACATTCCCAGAACAACAGACAGGTAACCTGCAGCTCCCTAAGCAGGGATGGAGCACACACACAAGCATATCTTGTATGTATAAATGCAAGACCCACACCCCGTACCCGTCACCCACATCCGCAGATATACCCCATCGCACATATCAAAGGGATAACAGCCAAAACCGTAGCAAAAACATACAGGCAGTCAATGACAGCGGCATACCCGCAACAAGCCGCGTGGGAAACACTAGCAGCAGCTGATGCATCCTTGCATCCATTGTGTACAGGAATATAACAGCTATGTTACACATCTGAATGCACAACGCCATCGACAGACGCCGCCAGGACACGGACACCCACATGTCGAACAGAATACCATACCCAACACACACAATCCACGGCTAACACCACAGCGAAATGTACCTGACACCACACATAGCGGATGCAGTCACACAAACATGATACAATACATACCATCCCCACGAAGGTATTGCAAATAACCAACGCCCACACGAGGAATGAACCATGGCCTAGTGCCGACGCGTAACGTACGAATGGAGGGGGATCACCGGTGATATGCGCATAAGTACACACCGAGGAACAGCTATTGGCGTGATGAACCCACATGCCTCAGGTGACGACGAATATAAGGAAGACTCCCTGGATATTCAAACCGTATGTTCATACCGAACAAATACTGAATACAAAAGAAGGAGTAGCAAGCAAGTACTGACGAATACAGAACCAAAGGCCGGAAAGGTATGTCGAACCCACGAGATGTACTGTTGTGTAATGCATGATACGTATGACGAATCTGTACAGTATGTGAACGGTGTGTGTAAGTAAAGATACCTGTCCATCAGGCAGAGAGTGGTGAAAGTTGGTTATGTAATGCTAAGCCGCGCAGCATACCAACGACTGTGGACAACGTGTGCACAGCAGTGGGACAACATGTACACAGCGGGATAACCCCAGGTTAGGCTTGCCACCTTTTCAAATGGCCAAAGTGGGACATTTTCGGGACACACATCAGATGTTACAGGCGGACACATACCCATGGTCAGTACAAAGGGTAGAACTTTACTCTTTTGCCTAAATAAAAGCGTATTCTTGTAGCAGTTTAGTGGCTTATTGTGTTTCTTGTAACATTTAGGTATTTTACATACATAAATAACTATGTTATGCAACTATTACATAAAATATGGGACATAATTATGTCCTACAATCTCAGGACATTTGCCATTTGTAATATGTTTTGTCAGGACACAACTGCCCAAAGAGGGACTGTCCCTTGCAAAGTGGGACAGGTGGTAACCCTACCCCAGGTCCGCCAAAGGGATTTCAAACACAGAACAATGCCACCACCCACGCTGATGCTGGCAGTGGATATCCAACAATGAAGTGCCACAGCAGGGGATAGGACATATATGTATAGTGTCACAGCACACATGTGTATGGGCATATACCGTCGATGTCGTACGGAATGTGTGCACGATGTGCACGTATGCCTCGCAGTAGGGGTGACTATGTCAATTATGTGTAATGCAAAGCTGTCATGATGGATATGTTCAGAAATCATATACAGTATCACAGGCATAGCATGCATGATGGAGGGATGGCCTAATGTTATGTACATAAACAGGATATGTATGGCCTGCACATATGGGACAGAGTAGTAGCAGAATAGGTACCCGAAATGGAGGGAACAGCAAGTAACCGTGTCCAAACGTTCTGTAGCAGGTGCAATGTGTGCAACAATGATGTCTGGCAAGGCCGTGTGTAAACACATGTGCAATGTACACAGTAGTGTCACCCCTCCCCCATGGTAGTGTCCACTCAACAGCAGAGGTGGATGTCAACTGTATGTCTATACTGTACTGCCACTGTGGTGGTACCATGGGTCTGTGTCACCCTACCAGCAAGGGAGCTATCACATGACCAGTGACACAGTGTGTCCCTGTGGGATGTGCACAGGACCTATGTCCCACAGCAGTGTGTGTCCAGTCTGCGGAGGTCACACAGATGCCCAGGCTGGGCAATGTGGCATGTGTGCACACATGCAGGAGTGCTCCATTCACCCTGCCCACTGCAAACGCCATGTAGGAGTACTACATGCATCAGTAATGTGGAGAACATGGCCCATGGCAGAGTAGATGACACCCCTGTGTTAGTGGTATGCAGGTGAGTACAGATGTGTTTCACGACTGTCATTTGCATATGTAAACTGTCTGAGCCGGGTAGACATCACGGCATGACTATACTGTGACATGTAAAGTTGTATCCATTGTGTAAGGTACACCACACATGTGTTATTGTAACATTGCCAGCGTGTACATGTGTGTATGGCACAGGTACAAGGGCACCCAATGTATCAGCTAGACATACAGTCCAGAAATGTGTGGCCCTGCACATGTGTACCCATGCCATAGTGGAATATGGCAACCACAGCACCATGTGGGCCATGTGTGTGTACAGCAACCATGTACAATGTGATATGCATGTATAGGGACAGTATCCATGTGATACACAGTGCATGACTGTCACTATGCAAAGGTGATGTGTATGCACTATGTGTGATGTAACTGATGCAATGACATCCACATGATATATCTGCCACACTGACACCTGTATGGTTGTTAGCAGTATGAGTAGGTTGAG